>NW_007728735.1:258014-259180 GCF_000696425.1 Galeopterus variegatus | reverse complement strand
CCGTTAGAAATAATTTTCTTTTAAATTATCATTTCTAACCTGTCTCTGAATGATCCTTTAGTATAGAAGGGAAAAATAAAGTAATAAGAATTTTTGGCAGAAGTTTGAGTGATTTTCCTATGGAAAAAAAATCCCTTTCTTCAATAATTTCTTAGTTTCCCATGATAAATGTAACCAACTTAAGATGAGTCGAGCCTAAATAATACAGTAGCATAGCCTGTCAGTTTCCCTCAATTGATCTTTGTGACCTATTCCTTAGTGTAGGTTACTTTTCTCATTTTTCAAAGAGTAAGAAGAAAATGGATTCCATGTGGATGGAATATGTCTATTAAAGTAAGCCAAGTGGAATAAAAAAATAGCAAGGAGAGGATATAAAAATGTTTAAAGTATGATTTTTCACTTTAAAAATAGAAGGTTCCATCGCTCACTGAGAATAAAGAAAAATGATTGACTGGGAAAGCAGCATGGTTTGAACACACTATAAGCAAAGACACTCCACAATGAACACGATGGATCTGAGCTATTGGGACCATTCTGTCCCCACACTTTCACATTCTTCCCTAAAAAGAGAATAACAATTGCAATAAGAACAGTAGGAACACTCTCAGAGCCCTTGCACATGTCAACAGACCGTTTCATCAGCAAGGTCCCTGTTAAAAATGGATTTAGTGGTTTCTAAAACATGCCTTACCAAGAACTTACACCTGTCTTCATCATGTGCCACCATGAGTCACTTTTTCTATTGTGGCTTCAGATTCTTCCGTATGACCCTACTTTCTCCTCATCTTCCTTCCACCTTGCACTCTGCTGCCCAGTTTTTCTACCATACCACCAATTATAACTATTCAAGAACCTCTTCATGGCTGCCTATGTTTCTCTCCTCAGAATGAATGAAATGGTATTTTCTCTCTTTGGCGCAGAAGTCTATGTAAGCAATTGGCATTTCTCACACATCTCATAGCCATTATTCTAAGCATTTCTTTCATCTCAAAAGCCTTAAGGACTGCTCTTTTTTTCTGTATTTTACTGCCTATTCCTCCATCCTCCAAGTAAGTGGAGTGATTAGAAGACATTCAGTAAATACTGCTTATGTTCCTCTTCATTGGTTTCCAAGGTCCTCTGTCAAACTCATCTTATCTCCTTATTTAAACTATTTGTTGCAACCC
>NW_007728735.1:248214-257538 GCF_000696425.1 Galeopterus variegatus | reverse complement strand
GTTTCCAAGGTCCTCTGTCAAACTCATCTTATCTCCTTATTTAAACTATTTGTTGCAACCCCAAATATGGACTTTTCACTTCAGTTAGTTCTAACTTCTCTCAAAATTCTCATGGTCTCCCTACTCTGCTAAAAATTCTCATTATAGAAACAATCCTTTAGTCATTTTCCTACATATTCATCAGGGTCCTGCTCAAATTTCACTTGAAACATTAGGTAACACGTCTAGTAACTACTGTATTCACCAAAATCAAACTGTTCATTATTCTCTATTTCATTTCTGGTAGTCAACAATAACTGCTAGCATTTACTGACACCACACTGGGGGCAAGGTATTGCATTAAATTCTTTCTTTACTTAAATCCTTCAGGCACCTTCTGAGGTAGGCATTGCTGCTGCTGTTCTTATTATTATCACCACTTTACAGATAAGGAAACCCAGACGGCTTTCCATGTTTAAATTAGGTTCCTAATTTCATAGTAACTAGCAAAACTAGATTACAAACCTATGTTTCTGATGTCCAAGCTGCGACTCTTAAGAATTTTGATACATAGCTTCACTTGACACTTCAATCAGGGTGAAGAGTCAGTAAAGGTAGTTACAATGGCATTATATTTTCTCTTTGTCTTCCACAATGCCTAAAATATTGAAGCACATGTACTTGCTGGTTGATTGCTTGAATGGACATCTCATTTCACAGTCAAAATTTTGTTGGGCCCTATAAGTCAATTGCACACAAAAGTATCATATGCAAAGTTTATTTATTTATTTATTTTTAAATTTATTTTATTTATTGAATCAAAATCGATTATACATANGCCTCTGGTCCCTGGGCAGGCGACAAGGCGCTGGAGCCATGTGCCTAGTTGTGGGAGAGGGGTCCAGTCCCCTTCTCCATGTCCCGGTCACTAGGTGGGCCCCAAGGTGCTGGTGTCATGTGCCTGGTTGTGGGAGGAGTGTCTGGTCACCTTTTCTATGCCTCAGGTACTCAGGTGGGCCCCAAGATGCTGGCGTTTTGTGCCTGCTGTGGGAGGAGGGTCCAGTCCTTGGCTCCATACCTCAGGTCACTGGGTGGGACCTGAGGCACTGGCTGGGTATACCTGGTTGTTGGAGAGAGGTCCAGTCCCCTTCTTCTTGCCTCGGGTCCCTGGGTGGGTCCTGAGGTACTGTTGTGGTGTGCCTTATTGTGGAAGGAGAGTCTGTTTCCTGGCTCCATGCCTCGGGTCACTGGGTGGGACCAAGGGGCTGGCTTGGTGTGCCTGGTTGTGGGAGAGAGGTCCAGTCCCCTTCTCCATGCCTTGGGTCCCTTGGTGGGTCCTGATGCTCTGGCGCAGTGTGCCTGGTTGTGGGAGAGAGAACCATTCCCCGTCTCCTTGCCCCAGGTCCCTGGGTGGGCTCTGAGGTGCTGGCATGTTGTGCCTGGTTGTGGGAGAGAGGTTCGGTCCCCTTCTCCATTGCCCTAGGTCCCTGGGTGGGCTCCGAGGTGCTGGCATGTTGTGCCTGGTTGTGGGAGAGAGGTTCAGTCCCCTTCTCCATTGCCCTAGGTCCCTGGGTGGGCTCCGAGGTGCTGGCATGATGTGCCTGGTTGTGGGAGGGTGGTCTGGTCCCCAACTCCATACCCCAGGTCCCTGGGTGAGCCCCAAGGTGCTGGCTCAGTTTGCCTGGTTGTGGGAGAGATGTCCGGTCCCCTTCTCCCTGCCTTGGGTCCCTGGGCAGGCCCCAAGGTGCTGGCGTGGTGTGCCTGGTTGTGGGAGGGGGGTCCAGTCCCCTTCTCCATGCTTCAGGTCCCCAGGCTGGCCCCAAGGCACTGGTGCGATTTGCCTGGAAGTGGGAGTGGGGTCCAGGCCCCAGATTCGAGCCTCTGGTTCCCAAGCAGGTCCAAAGGTGCTGGTGCTGTGCCTGGGCCAGAACTAATTTTTTGTCCTTTGCTTCTAAAACGGGGAAACTTCCTGTGGAAACCAGTACTTGAGCTGTGTGGTTGAGCTAAATTGCTACTTTGCTGTTGTTTCCCTAGGGAAGGTTTTTTGTGCAGCTCAGGGTTTAATGGTTGATCTTATAGGTACTTCTGGCTCTCCAGAGACCCGGTGGATCTGTGTTCTGTAGAATCTCTGATCTGGGCATGAGTTTTTCAACAAATTACACCCACGCAATTCTGCATTTCCAACCAGTCTCCTCTGAGTGGTCCTGCACTGATTGGGGGGCAGATCAGCTGTCTTTGCTGTGCCCCGGTGTTGTCCCAGTGGGCACGTCTCCCCCACCGCCCATGCTCCAAACACTTCCCATGGGATGGGCCCTTCCCTGGTCCCTTGCGATGACTCACCGGCCTCTGAATGGCTCCCCTTTTTCAGCTGTTCTGGCTCCTCGCTCCTACGTGGGTCCATGGGAACCCTGTTAGTGGTCTTGCTGTCCTTGGGGCCGCCAAGGCCCTCTTCTCTCTTGCTGCCTCCAGGTAACTCCATCTGAAGGGCACAGCTGTGGCTTCTGCCAGCTCCTGCTCCATGCACCCAGAAGCTCAAGCCTTAAAGCAGCTGCAGCACAAAATGCTCAGAGCAGCTTTTTTTTTTTCTCTCATCATGGTTTCTCCCACCTTCATGAACTCTGTAGGTCTCTCCTCCTCTTCCTCTGAGCTCCAGCTGCCCCGGCTTGGCTGATGTTACATTTTTATACTTGTAAATTTGGTTGATTTGTGGGAGAGAATGATGCTGGGGACCGTCTATTCCACCATCTTGATTGGATCTCTCATATGCAAAGTTTAAATAATTCAAGTCAAATAATAAAAGAAAAAAAAACTGTTTTTTGCTTTTATAAACTTAAGTCTTAAGATAAAATACTGAAATATATGTATGTGTGATAGAATCATCCCTGGACAGNGGTACTTCCGGCTCTCCAGAGACCCGGTGGATCTGTGTTCTGTAGAATCTCTGATCTGGGCATGAATTTTTCAACAAACTGCACCCCACGCAATTCTGCATTCCCGACCAGTCTCTTCTGAGTGGTCCTGCACTGATTGGGGGGCAGATCAGCTGTCCTTGCTGTGCCCCGGGGTTGTCCCAGTGGGCACATCTCCCCCACCGCCTGTGCTCCAAACACTTCCCATGGGATGGGCCCTTCCCTGGTCCCTTGTGATGACTCACCAGCCTCTGAATGGCTCCCCTTTTTCAGCTGTTCTGGCTCCTTGCTTCTACGTGGGTCCATGGGAACCCCGTTAGTGGTCTTGCTGTCCTGGGGGCCGCCAAGGCCCTCTTCTCTCTTGCTGCCTCCAGGTAACTCCATCTGAAGGGCACAGCTGTGGCTTCTGCCAGCTCCTGCTCCATGCACCCAGAAGCTCAAGCCTTAAAGCAGCTGTAGCACAAAATGCTCAGAGCAGCTTTTTTTTTTCCTCTCATCATGGTTTCTCCCGCCTTCATGAACTCTGTAGGTCTCTCCTCCTCTTCCTCTGAGCTCCAGCTGCCCTGGCTTGGCTGATGTTACATTTTTATACTTGTAAATTTGGTTGATTTGTGGGAGAGAGTGATGCTGGGGACCGTCTATTCCACCATCTTGATTGGATCTCTCATAAGCAAAGTTTAAATAATTCAAGTCAAATAAAAAAAAACAGTTTTTTGCTTTTATAAGCTTAAGTCTTAAGATAAAATACTGAAATATATGTATGTGTGATAGAATCATCCCTGGACAGGAATTGTCAGCATTTTTCTAAACATGCTAGTAACTTCTTAATGTAACTAGAACCTGAAAATAAATATTTTTTTCTCTCTTCCTTACTATTTACTGAATATTACTAATAGTACTCAGATTTTACCATCTTCCTACTATGATTTGTAAGTTTATAAATTGATCCTGTTTTTTACATTTAATGTTTCACCTGAATTTTGGACAATCTACAATGAATTACAGAATATCTTTTAGTCTGTTAAACAGTAATGATTTCAACATAATTTATATTTAGGGTTGGGTTGAACTACACCTCTAATCCTTTTCTACCTCAAAGTGTCAGTCATTATCAAGGTGTCATTGATAAGATTCATTATTGTTGCTCCTTTTGTTGGACAATTTTCCTTAAAAATGATTTATTAGATTTTAAAACCAATGGAGACTGAATATGGGACATAGGCCTAGAAAGAGCTATAGTGGTTTGCAAAGTGTTGGGAAAATAGAATAGTTTGGTGTGGTTCAGCATCCTCTGTAAGCAAATGTGTGTGTGTGTGTGTGTGTGTGTGTGTGGAGTTAGTGTGCATGCACGCTGATTTATCTTTTTAGTTTTGTTTCTATTCTTGTGTTCTTCAGTGAGAGAGAGAGAGACAGAGAGAGTTTTAGTGAAGCAGGTGGGCGGACATCTGCCTCGGGCGTCTGCCCAATGCAGTGGTGCTTTCCAACCTATGGCTCCAAGGACCTGTTTGGCTGGTTACCTAGTTCATAAACCTGCATGTGTGGGGTCTGGTGATCCAGCCTGGCATGTGAAGGGATTGTGACCCAGTCTGTGAATGGACTTGAGGGGTCTGTGAGCTCCAGTCCCAGCCCTAGCTCAACAATTGGCCTAGTCGGCAGGATTACAGGCAGGTAAAAGAGCCCGACAACTGGCGTGGTCGCCTAGCTTTACAATTGGTGTCATGAACAGGATAAGTAGCCCTGCAATTGGCGATGTCGACGGGATTCCAGACATTAGCCACTGCAGGGCGCCACACAAAGTTATAAAAGTAAAATAGTTCCACAACTTTAATTATGGAAACAATTTATAAGCATGCAAACAACAAATGTTTTACATACATGATGTCAATTGCCCAGCTGTTGGGCAATTCCAAGTGATAGAATTTCTGTATGATTCTTAGTTAACATGAAGGCACATCTTCAGTAGTTTTAGTTTTCATTTGGCTATCTCATAGACACACAAGTTATTTTTATACACTAGCCAGTTTGACAAAATACATCGAGTGAAAAATCTGCTATATCTGGAAACTAAATTTGAGAGAATTAAATAATATATTTCAAAATAAGTGGTGGTTGGATTTCAAATCTTTTTTCTTTCAGGGCAGCTTGCATAGCAACAAAACCTAAATTTTCTTAGAAATTTTTGAGTGTCTGTGACACTCAAAATAACAGTAGAACGATGGACTGAAAAACAAGAAAGCTGTCCTATTACTTGGTAGTCTTGTTACCTTGGGTAAATCACTTAAATTCAACATGCCTGTCTTATCATCTCTGAAATTCTTTAAAGCAATAGCAATCTATGATAAGTTATTTATGTAGAAAATTATGCTGTTTTATCTTTAGGATTTTAAAGAATTTTGAATAATTTAGGGATCAGGGAACACCCAAAATATGAAGTGAGTATATACTGAATGAGTACTAATAATCTTATTCAAACTTTCTAAAATTAAAAGAAAAAAGCATAGAATGAGATTATTTAATCTGGAAGTGAAATACATCAGGATCGCAAAGGAATAACAGTATGGAACCAAACATACACACATATACTTAATGGTTTAAAAGAAGATAACAGAAGCGCCACAACATCATCCTTTTGAATTAGTGTGAATGCCCTCTCTTTCTGAGTTCATTGATTTCAAGAAAACAATAGCTAGAGAAATAATGAATGTCTGCTTGTGTCCAAGCGTGCAGGAATAAGTGGCAGGTTGAACATTCAGTTACCTGTGAGAGCTCATATTAGACTGAATTTTCTCTTTGTCTTTTTGTTTTCTAACACGCTTGTGTGTACAAGTGACTTAGCAAAATTATGACACAAATAAAACTTATTTTTTTAATCTTCCTTTTATGTTTTTGTATCCCTTCTTTTAAGCTGCTGCTCAATTCTCTCTGCTTCATCTTAGTCCAGAAATAAATTCTGAGCTTCACTTTTTTAAAAAAAATGATTCCCTCTCTATTACAGTATCTTTTATTGAGATTTCTGTGTATTTCCTTCTCTTAAGACTCTGATGGCACTAGGCATAGACCTTGAATGACAGCACTTTATATCCTGTGACTGGCAGAGAGGAAAATATTTGAGGCTGTGATAGACCTCAACTAACAAGGTAAGAAATGCTTGAAGGAATGCTTTAAGCCTACTTTAATTCCAGACTAAATTATCTGCAATCAGAATTGTGGGGTAGTGAATTTGACAGATGTGGTCTCAGTATACATACATTAGGATCTCTTTGTGTAATAAACGGCCTGACTCCATTTTTTGATGATTGACTGTTGACAGCTTTTAAGCCTCACCCCTCCTTCTTCCCCTCAGCCTCATGAATGTTAAGCTGACAAGAAAGCCCAGATGCTCCCTCCCCTGGCAATGAAAGAAAGTTCAAACCACAAGCAGGAACCCATAGCTTGGCCCCATCCCCTAGCCAATCATAAAAAACCCAAACCAGTGTCCTTTCCTACCCTCTCTCATGCTGGTTTAGGGCCTGATGTATTTCATTTCTAAATTAAATAATCTCATTCTATACTTTTCCCCAAAAGTCTCATTCTACAAGCAATAAACCTCTTCCCACCCTCTTGGAGCATGCATGTCATTGTGAATATTGACATCCAACCAGATTTTGAGTGGGGGTCCACACTGTTCCTGCAGAGTATCCACCACACCTTGCTAGTTCTGATAAACTGCATGGAGGTTTAGTGCAATGTCTCATTTATTTCTTTGAGGTAGTATCATTAAGATCATGTCAACGCAATCACCACCCCCAAGTGACTAAATGGAAATTTTCTGGTTCCACTTTCCACTCCCCTCCTGTTCATCTAGACCATTGCCATCATTCCTCAAATTTGGTTGTTTGTTTCAATAAACTTTACCAGAATCATCAATGCTCTAAAGCTATCTCAGCTCTGGTTGTGACCTCCCTGATCTCTGCATGTGTGCAAACTCACCAGCATTCCTGCCAGTCCAGTGGGGGCAAACCTAGCACAGCCAATATTTTCTACATCCTCCTTCCTCACACTTTACATTCAACTGTCTCCCTGTTGCACAAAGTAAAAGATACAACTTTGGATTTATTCAATATTTTTAATCTATAGTACTAATTAATTGCATATGAGAGAAAAAATATTTATACACAGAAAATACCTATTTTGATGTTGAGTATATATGTGTGTATATATGTATACAAAGGAGTCTTCAAAAAGTTCATGGAAAGATTTGTTTTATTGTTTAACTCTATTTTCTACAAACTTTTTGAAGTATCCTGGTATGTATTTATAATATAATTATATAATGCAATTTTATATAATATGCAATGTAATTCATATATAAACTTACAATTATACATATATACATGCATCTCTGACTTTTCACTACACACACAGGAGTATACACCCACCCCGTCAGCTAATTTATTTAGTTATGAGTATTTATTATTTTACTGAGAAAATGTACTGCTGTTTTTAAACCATAAAAGATATTATAGATGACATTAATAAAATGAATGGAGTTTTGCCAAATTGAAGCCAACACTTATTACATTTCACCTATGTGGCCTTGAACAGGGAGGCTAACTGAAATTATTCCATGAGGCACCCTGTACAATTTACAGGTTTGCAGCACATTTACTGAACATATTAAATCACACTCCAAACCATGTGCAACTCACATTTTATTGTTTTAAAGCTGCTTTTTTTTTTTTTTTTTCTTCAGGAAAGCTATTTATATGCTGTTAGTAATCCTAAGGTCATCTCTTTCCATTTTTAAAGAAAAAGAGTATCAGGACTGCTTGTATGTCTGTTAAAGTATTCATCTAGAGAAAAAAAAAAAAAAAGATTGGATTCATAGCAGAGATGATTCTGTTTACAATTCACAAATTTAATTTTATTTTAAGATTTTAGAGTTTCAATAAAAGGCAAGTTATTTTAGGAAATAAGTCTCCCTTCATCCCGCCCCACAGAGGCTGTTGAATTAGCAAGAGGAATAAAGGAGAGGGGTGACAGCCTGCTCTAATCCTTTTTGACTCTCCCACACAGTAATCTTATATTGAGAGACTCTCCTCCCTATGAGAAATTCATGACATTATATTTGTCTTCCTACCCCTCTTTTTTTTTTTTTTTTTTTTTTTTTTAATATGACCTTAACCCTTGACTTGGTGTTGTCAGCACCACACTCTCCCAAGTGAGACATGGGCCGGCCCTCCTACCCCTTTTTTTCTATTTATCAAGCATACCTCTCACCTGAATCCTTAGCAGGACGTAAAGAGACTCAAAAATGGGTATAATGGACAAAGAAAGGCATGGTAGCTTCAGCGCCATGATTCCAGAACATCCCACCCCTGACCCTCTGGAATTATAATTGTGACTGCTATTGAGCCCTTCGAAACATCCTTGCTCATCAGTTTCGAGGGTTTAAGTGAGTTCCCAATACACCATCCAAACAAGCAGGAGGTGCCCTCAGGAGAAGAGACCTCTCTCCATCTCCTCTTGTTTTTCCCCCTAGAAACAGACATGTGTTCTTCACTGCTCCTCTACGCCAAGGCAGGGACAAAAGTTGGAACTTAATTTTAATTTTAATTGGTTTATTATAATAACTTGCTTGTGACAGGAGCATACTTTTATTGCCTTTACTACTTTATCTTGCCTAATATTTTAGTAAATGAGTAAACAAAATAAACAGAGAGCTAGAAGTAGCAAAAGAAAAAGGAAAAAGAAAAAAGTAAGCAAGCCTACTAAAACAAGGAAAAAAGGTATTGCTGAGAATATACTTTTCTGATAGAAAGAAAGACTTTATTACGGATAAAGTTATCTTTTTTGTTTTTTAAATTGAGTTTTGGTTTGCCACTGGAAAGCACGAGAAATTACGTGTGCCTGAAGTGCTTCCTGGGAAGTCACAAACATAGAAAAAGACCCAGGGATTAATGATAGTTATGTCTTTCTGACAGCAGAATAAAAAGCCCTGCATCTTTCCACGCAACCCGTAATCATGTGCCAGACACAATGCCTTGCGCTGGGAACACAAAGACAAAACACAAAATTTGGTCCACGTCCTCATTGCCTGGGAAGGTGAGCCAGGGGTTTCCCCCTCCAGTGGGCCCCCTGCACTTGCTCACCAGGCGCTTCCTCACGTGAGAGGAAAGGAAACAAGTACATACATAGTCCCCAGCCATTAACCTTGATTTCAGGACGCACCAGGTTCTTGATATAGTTTAAAAGAAAGGGGTATATTGATACAATGGTGCAAAAAGAGTGGGGTTTTGGATCTCTCTCTTCTCCCCTAACCAGAGAAATATTGGACCTCCGTCTCCCCCAAATTTCTTTAGTTCACATTTCTTTACACCCCACAAACGCACTTAATGAGAAGGAACAAGATGAGAGGCTGTTGAAGCAAATGGTGTCTGTTCTCTTGCAAAAGCAG
>NW_007728735.1:246004-248137 GCF_000696425.1 Galeopterus variegatus | reverse complement strand
TTTTTTTTTTTTTTTTTAATATGACCTTAACCCTTGACTTGGTGTTGTCAGCACCACACTCCCAAGTGAGACATGGGCCGGCCCTCCTACCCCTTTTTTTCTGTTTATCAAGCATACCTCTCACCTGAATCCTTAGCAGGACATAAAGAGACTCATAAATGGGTATAATGGACAAAGAAAGGCATGGTAGCTTCAGCGCCATGATTCCAGAACATCCCACCCCTGACCCTCTGGAATTATAATTGTGACTGCTATTGAGCCCTTCGAAATATCCTTGCTCATCAGTTTCGAGGGTTTAAGTGAGTTCCCAACACACCATCCAAACAAGCAGGAGGAGAGACCTCTCTCCATCTCCTCTTGTTTTTCCCCCTAGAAACAGACATGTGCTCTTCACTGCTCCTCTACGCCAAGGCAGGGACCAAAGTTGGAACTTAATTTTAATTTTAATTGGTTTATTATAATAATTTGCTTGTGACAGGAGCATATTTTTATTGCCTTTACTACTTTATCTTGCCTAATATTTTAGTAAATGAGTAAACAAAATAAACAGAGAGCTAGAAGTAGCAAAAGAAAAAGGAAAAAGAAAAAAGTAAGCAAGCCTACTAAAACAAGGAAAAAAGGTATTGCTGAGAATATACTTTTCTGATAGAAAGAAAGACTTTCTTACAGATAAAGTTATCTTTTTTGTTTTTTTAATCGAGTTTTGGTTTGCAACTGGAAAGCACGAGAAATTACGTGTGCCTGAAGTGCTTCCTGGGAAGTCACAAACATAGAAAAAGACCCAGGGATTAATGATAGTTATGTGTTTCTGACAGCAGAATAAAAAGCCCTGCATCTTTCCACGCAACCCGTAATCATGTGCCAGACACAATGCCTTGCGCTGGGAACACAAAGACAAAACACAAAATTCGGTCCATGTCCTCATTGCCTGGGAAGGTGAGCCAGGGGTTTCCCCCTCCAGTGGGCCCCCTGCACTTGCTCACCAGGTGCTTCCTCACGTGAGAGGAAAGGAAACAAGTACATACATAGTCCCCAGCCATTAACCTTGANTGAGAAGGAACAAGATGAGAGGCTGTTGAAGCAAATGGTGTCTGTTCTCTTGCAAAAGCAGCAATATTTTCTTTTTTTTTCTTTTTTTGTCTTTTGTCTTTTTTCCGTGTCCGGCAACAGATCGCAACCCTCAGTGTTGGGTGCAAAAAGAGTGGGGTTTTGGATCTCTCTCTTCTCCCCTAACCAGAGAAATATTGGACCTCCGTCTCCCCCAAATTTCTTTAGTTCACATTTCTTTACACCCCACAAACGCACTTAATGAGAAGGAACAAGATGAGAGGCTGTTGAAGCAAATGGTGTCTGTTCTCTTGCAAAAGCAGCAATATTTTCTAAAAGCAAACTTTGCATAGGAGAGTTCAGTGACCTCCTCTAGCTCTCGGGGATGAAGACAGTACTCCTTCACATGGCCTACAAGCCTCTTCTACTTACCTCTGAAATCAAAGCTCATGCCTCTTTTCCTCCTCTGCATGCTCCTGTCTCTGTGGCTTTCTTTGACTTTATTCTCACCATGCTACCTCCTGCCCCAGGGCCTTGGTACATGCTCTTCCCCTGCCTAGTAGGCCTCACTCTTTCTTATTCACATAGTCATTGCTAACATATTTCAGATCTGCGTTCAACTGCTTCCTTTGGTGTCTATAACAGACTACAAACATACTGCGCATCTCTTTTACAGCACTTGTGCAATGGAATTATTGATTTGCGTGACTGGGATTCTCTCTGTTTCTCATTCTTACACTCTGAGGATGGGGGCATGTTTGTTTTTAGCCATCCATATATATCCATAGCTCAACAGCTTGTCTGGCACAAAGGACTCATTAAAAAACAACCAACTAACTATGTATGTGTGTTTCTCTATGTGTATTCATAGAAAAAACAAAAATATTAAGAACAATGATCTATTTGGTAAAATTAAGAGTGATGCTTTATTTTTTTCAATGTGCTACTGTGTTTAATAAATTTTATACAGTTATTCTGTAATAATGCAAAAGAAGTCAATGAAAAATAAAGTTTATAATGGGTGGAATTATGTTCCCCAAAAAGATATGTTGAAATCTTGCCCCCAGTACCTGTGAGTGTCACCTT
>NW_007728735.1:243201-245099 GCF_000696425.1 Galeopterus variegatus | reverse complement strand
AATTATGTTCCCCAAAAAGATATGTTGAAATCTTGCCCCCAGTACCTGTGAGTGTCACCTTATTTAGAAATAGAATCTTTGCAGATGTAATTAAGAGGTAAGTTATACAGGCTTGGGTAGCCCTAAATTCAACTACTGGTGTCCTTATAAGAAAAAACAGAAACAAAGCCACTCACAGAATAAAGACAGCCATGTGAAGATGGAGGCAGAAACTGAAGTGATACAGCAGCAAGTCAGGAAATACCAAGGACTGCTGACAACCACCAGAGGTCAGAAAGGTGCAAGAAAGGATCCTCTCCTAGAGCCCTCAGAGGAAGCATGGCCCTACTGAAACTTTGATTTTGGATTTCTAGACTCCAGAACTGAGAGAACACATTTCTGTCGCTTAGAGCCTTTAGGTTCGTGATACTTTGTTATGGCAATCCTAGAAAGCTAATAAAAAGGTCTGTGATAATCCTTCCTTAAATTAGAAACAATGCTGAATAAGAAAATAGATTTTGTAGATAGAACTGACTTTTTGAAATTTTCATTGGTCTCTGTAAGCCATAAAATCTTGCTGTGTGTGTTCTATGTCTTATCTAACCTTATTCTGCCTCTTTAAGGAAATTTTGACATAAAGCCATTATCAAGCAAACACATGGACTGAAACATCATCATCATTATTGTTTCATCATCATTAGTATAGTGTGTGGGGGGGTTAGTTTTATAGAAAACAGTGCTTGTGTTCTTTCTTTTTCCACCTTAGCATAACTGTGTGGTTGTGTAGTACATCCTTGTAAAAACTGAAAGTAGCTGATTCAATCACTATTTTATTTCTCTGAGCCTTATGAAGAGGACCTAGTATATTTAGTTTTAAATATTCTACTTAAGTGCATAGTCAATTTTAGTCTACATTGTATCCATTCTGTTTATAAAATACAAAGCATATTCTGCTTAAACTGTGGAATTAAAAAAATAATAAAATAAAATACAAAGCATAAACTTGCTTTACCAGTTAGTGGATCCTGGGCCAGGCAATTGGAAAGAGATTAGACAATCAAAGGTCTCTTTGGCTGAATTCACTCTTTGACAAAAGGGAGAGATGTCAGTAGTACCAGCTGAAAGCTGAAAATTAATGCTGAGGGTAGCTTAACAATTCCTGAGTCACCAGCCTCCCAGTTCCGGGCACTGCTGCTGTTGGAAGGCAGCCCAGTGTAATAGCAGCAGCACATGCTTTGGAGTCAGGAGATGCTTGATGTGAGCAAATGGCCTGCCTTCTGTGCACCTTATTTTCCTCATCTGTAAAATGCTAATAATAATACCTTCCTTTCAAGGCTAAATCTGTATAAAGGCCTAACACAATTTCTGACATTTAATAGATGCTCAATAAAAGACAACTATTACTGTTATTGTTTTTATTTTGTTTTGAAAAGTAGTTGTGCAGCTCACAAAACATGTTTAGTTTCTCATTTGGAGTCAAAGAAGGGTAACATGGTTTCTGCTTCAAACAGGCTGCTGTAGATTGGATGCCCCCCCAACTTCACTGAGACTTAATCCCCTCTGTAACTGTTGAGGGTGAGAAATCCTATTATGGTAATGGACGGATGGGGCCTTGAGGAGGTGATTAGATTGTAGGATCATGCTGTAGAGAATGGATTAAAAATGGTGGTCATGGGCATAGTTTTGCGGGCTTTAAAATTAGAGTGCAGGAGGAACTGTCTCTCTCTCTCTCTCTCTTTCTCTCTCTCTGCCCCACCATTATCTGCCATGTGAGACACCTGCATTGCTGTAAAGCCACCACCAGAGTCACCTCACCAGATGTGTTCCCTAGACTTTGGACTTCCCAGCCTCTGAAACTGTAAGCGATAAATTTCATTTTCTTTTAAATCACCCAGTTCCAGATACTTTTTTTTTTTTTT
>NW_007728735.1:224110-243074 GCF_000696425.1 Galeopterus variegatus | reverse complement strand
TCTCTCTCTCTCTTTCTCTCTCTCTGCCCCACCATTATCTGCCATGTGAGACACCTGCATTGCTGTAAAGCCACCACCAGAGTCACCTCACCAGATGTGTTCCCTAGACTTTGGACTTCCCAGCCTCTGAAACTGTAAGCGATAAATTTCATTTTCTTTTAAATCACCCAGTTCCAGATACTTTTTTTTTTTTTTCCTTTTTTTTTGTCTTTTTCCGTGTCCGGCAACGGATCGCAACCCTCAGTGTCGCGCCCGTACCGGACCGGGACCGGCAACGGGATCGCAACCCTCGGTGTTGCTCCCGCGCCTCGCTCAGCCAGTGAGCGGGAACCGGTCTGTATGTGGGATCCAAACCCTCGGCAGGAGCGCCGCCGCGCTTCTCAAGCGGCGCACTATAGCAGTGCGCCACCGGGCCGGCCCAGATACTTTGTTAAGAGCAACAGAAATTGACTAATACACAGGCGATTTAAACTCAAGCAAGTCACTTTAAAACTCTTCACCTCAGTTTCTTCATCTGTGAAATAAGAGAGTTGGAGTAGGCTCTTAACAGCCCTAACACTGAGTGGTTTTTCATCATAGCATGCAGGAACTGAAAAATGTCAGTTTTCTTTTTGTCATTCTGTCTTGGTGTCATCGAAGCATTTTGACAGACTTCAAAAAATATTTACATATATAGTACATATAATGTTAACCCCACTAGGGTGGTAAATTGAAAAAAAAAAAAGAAAGAAACCCTTCATTTTTACTAGTCACCATTTGTGAGGTGAATATACATTTTAATTAAAATGAAGAAAAGAAAGAAAATTTCACTGTGTACAGTGGGGGGTGCAGGTGAAGAGTTTTGGGGTGCTGACATTGGGGAAATGGACAGAAGAAACACAGCATAGGAAATGTATATCATCCCATTTAGATAAAATGATACATATATGTGTATGTATGTGTGTATGTATATTTTTATGTGTGTGTGTACAAAGATGCACAAAAAAGTGGCCATTAAAATACTAGTGGAGTTTATTGTACTGTGGTAGAATTTCAGAGACTTTTTCTTTATAATTTTATATACTGTTTGAATTTTCATAATAAATATATTTTATTTATATATTCAGAAAAATATAATACAATTACATCCTTGAAATAAGAAAAAGATGTACATATGCAAAAATTGGCAGCTTGAATTTTTTAATCTTTGCAGCTGATTTACACTATCTCATAAATCTTCTTTGTCCCTAAGACAATTGAAAGAACAAATTTTGCCAATTAAAGGAATCTCAGTCTGTTTCCTTTAAATGCTTTCTTAGGTAAGGTAAATTTTCAAAGATGGCATTTGGTTCGATAAGAAGCTTTTTATTGTCCTTGCAGAAAAGTGGGTCTGGTATCCACATAAAGATCATGTTGGGTGTTGGGGTCTTCTAGCATTTTGCAAGTCTCAACAGCAATATCCTTTGTCTCATCTGGTTATTAAATGTCCTGTTGACAATGGCTATGGATGCCCCAAAATTCATATAAACTCTTCTCCACTCTACTCAAAGCTTGTACTTCGTTTAGGAATTGACCTCATCTCTGCCCTACTACTGCTATCAATTTTCTTGCTCCCAGCCTCATGACTTAGGCTGTCCCTTCAGTCTCTGCTATGGTGCCTATGCCAGGTCAACAGACTCAAAAGTCTCACATTTAAAGCTTGTACTTCGTTTAGGAATTGACCTCATCTCTGCCCTACTACTGCTATCAATTTTCTAGCTCCCAGCCTCATGACTTAGGCTGTCCCTTCAGTCTCTGCTATGGTGCCTATGCCAGGTCAACAGACTCAAAAGTCTCACATTTCACATGAATTCCATTCCGTGCTACGTAATGCTATGGGAGACTTCTCAATGCCACACTGGGACTTCTTTTTGTCCAAATACAGCACAGTGCCATTTCTCAACTGTGAAAACCATATGGGATCAAGCTGGAATGGTGCCTGCCAGGTGATTTTTTTTTTTTTTTAGAACCCAGAACACCAACAACATCATTCTAGAAACTGCTCTCACTTTTACTTCTTCTTTTCCCTAAACGAGAAAGTTCCTTTTTGTCTGAAAGAAACTTCCCTTAAATCACATGCTCATTCTCCAAGAAGTGGTATTTGACCCTTTCATTCCCTGGGTCCAATGTGGTAGGGATGATTTGGGGAGAGAAATTGATCTCAAAAGGAAGATACATCAGAAAGTATTTACAAAATGTTATCCTTTCCATATCTCTCTTTAGTAGCATTTAATTCAACAAACATTTACTGAGTATTTCCTAAGGATCAGCTATGGTATTAGTAATGATTCAGTGTAATACTAGAAGAATGGAATATATGAAGTTACTCAACTTACCTCAGCTTTAGAGCTGTTTTTTGCAAAATGGTGACAATAATACCTGGCTAGTTTACTTTGGCTGAACAGTGGTGAATAACAGCCTTGACTTTGAACTCAAAATACTTGAATTCAATCTCAATTCTTCTTATTGTTTCCTGTACGATTTTGGGTGACCTATTTGCCTCTCTTTGTTCCAATATCCTCATCTGTAAGGTGGGGATTAATAGCAATAATAATGAAAACACCTACCTCATATATTGCTGTGAGGTTCAAGAAGCAAATACTCGTACAACATTTATAAAAGCACTTGGTACATATTAAATGTTTAATAAATGATTTCTTTTCAGAATTGTTTAAATATTAAATGACAAAAAGTTAATACGAAAATTGTAATCCTGATGTGTTTCATAAACCAAGTTCATTTTTCTGTAAATATTAATAATATACTAACCATATCTACTTCTCCAATATTTCTGGACAATCCAAGAAAGGATGTTTTTATTTACTTTTGCAATAAACACATGTGTCAGCAGTCCATAATTATCAAGTAAATCATACACACATAAACACTTAAACATTATCAAAATTTTAAAGTTATGTCCAAATTATTTCCATAATTCCAATTAACTCATTAAATCAGGAGAAAAAGAGAAAAGGAAAAGACCTTGGCAGAAGACAGGTTTCTCATTACCCCACCTATAGAGTTACTTTGGGCAGGGTAAGCATACTTGACTAATGGACACCACATTGTGTGGGATGTCTAGGGAAACCAAAGTAGAAAACCAGAGAGCATGGCTCCCTGCTCTTTTCACTATTGAATTCCGGGCATGCTACAATGTTGGATGTAAGTAAACTGCTAAAGTTGAAACAGATTAACTAAACCAAAAGAAGAGTTGTTGAAGAGAAGTGCTGATTTCTATGTACCTGGCAAAGCAACTGCTGAATACAGTGGGATCTACCTGGATGCCAAAACATAAACACTTTGACCTCTTTCTTCAGTACTAGAAGAACTCTTCTGGATTTTATGAAAGTAGATCATAATCATGGGTGATCCTGGCAGAGAAAATAACAGATAGCTTGTCAGTATTAAACGAGTGTTTTTGCAGAACTAGGTTTATGAGACAGAAATTGAGTTATTTCAGAGCTGAAATAAGCTCCAGAATCTTGCAGCACAGAAGGAATTTTTTTTTTTAATCAAAATTGGTTCAATCACTTTCACTCTTCCTCTTACAGACAGAAATGTAAGTCACTCCGGGCCGGCCCGTGACTCACTCGTGAGAGTGCGGGTTCGGATCCTATATAGGGATGGCCAGTGCGCTCACTGGCTGAGCGTGGTGCAGACCACACCGTGCCGAGGGTTGTGATCCCCTAACCGGTCAGAAAAAAAAAAAAGAAAAAGAAATGTAGGTCACTCTAATAGTTTTCATTAATTATATCTCCTCATTCAATATGTTATTCCATCTCTCTCTTGCCCTTCTTTTGCCTTCTTTCACATTTAATACTTTTTAATAGGAATTTTATTTTTTAACATTGTCCTGAATATACTGCATATTTTCATTGTCAATTCCTCTTTATCAAATTCTGCCCACTCCTTCCAGTTCAATCAGTAGAAAAGGAAGAAAAACATGATCAACACACACACAGGCTCCAGGCAGGCATGTAGAAGATTTGCACGTAATGGGTAAAAAACCAGGTGGCCCAGTGAATTAAACATCATCATAGAAACTTTGACTGTAAAAGGGTCTAACTGTGCTTGCTTAATTTTCATAATTTAATCTTTTCTTGGTTTCTTGGCTGTTAAGTTGGACATCAAAACATTTCAGGAAGTTACTTAAGCTATTGTAATTTATAGCAAACTGCTTTAATAACTATATAGAATTTGTTAAGAATTTGTTAACAAAGAAATGTGTTATAGGTGGAGGGAGAAAAGTGTTCTAATTCATCCAACTTCATTTTTTCATGTGTACAATGGAAAAATTCTATACATCCCAGAACATGTACTGCTTTCAAAGTTATTTGGCATCAGAGAATTGAGAGGAAGAATAGTAGATGCTGTTTATTATTAACACGATTCTGCTACTCATAGTTTTTCATGCATATTAAAGAAAATGTGCTATTAAATTTGTAAAACTGTTGTTCAATCTGGAGCATTTAAAAAATATTGCCCTAAATTTCACTACACTAAAAACACGTGTAATTGGTATTATATTGTATTGAACTTTTTCATAAGGATTAAAGTGCAAGGCATAGCCTCCCTTGGCCTGGGTGATGAATCTTTGGGCATGATGGAAAGCTGCATCTGAGGACAATACCAGTTGTGAAGTTTCGATTAAGTGGCAGAGCAAAGCAAAACAAAAAACAAAGAAAAAAATATATAAGGGGAAGTTTGAAGACAGAAATAAAAATAATGGGAAACACTTTTAATTTATTATTATTTCTCTGATCTTTGTCAATGAGCATAATTTATAAAAGTCAGAGTCACTATTACAGTTTGTTTGAAAATCTCCCTAGAAGAATTAACTATAAAATATCCAGAGTACCTTTGGAGACTTATTTTGTACAAGTGCAGCTCTGTATTACTTGGGACAGTGAGGGTAGTGTACATACACCCCCCCCACATATATATATATATTTTTTTATATTTATTATTTTTTTATACCTCTTTCTCCAAGCACCCTCATCAAAGAAATTTGGTATCTTGTCTGGCTGGCCACCTCCCACTTACCTTTCAAAACTTGGTAGAAGGTTCATATTCAAATGCAAGGGACCCAGAATCATCAAAACAAGAACAAAGCTGGAGCACTCAACACTTCTCAATTTTGAAACTTACTACAGTAATCAAGACAGTGTGTAACTGGAATAAGGATATACATTTATGTCACTATGAATAGAATTGAGAGTACAGAAATAAACTCATACATCTATGTTTAACTGATTTTCAACAAACATGCCTAGACAGTCAATGTGAAAAAGACAGTCTTTTCAACAAGTGGTACTGAGACAACTGACTATTCCCATTCAAAAGAATACAGTCAGATCCCTACAGCACACCATATACAAAATTAACTTAAAATGATTCAAAGTCCTAAATGTAAGTGCTCAAACTATAAAACTCTTAGAAGACAACATAGGTGTAATTCTTTATGACTGTGGCCTATGCAAGAGTTTCTTAGGGCACTAAAAGCATGATTAACCAAAGAGAAAAAAAAAGATAAATTGGATTTTGTCAAAATTACAAACTTTTGTGCATCAAAAAACACTATCAAAACAGTGAAAAGAAAACTTATAGAATGGGAGAAAATATTTACAATTCAAATAATAATGAAGGACTCATAAGACTCAACAGTAAAAAGGCAAAAAAATAAATAAATAAATAAAAAACAATGAAAAGTAGGGAAAAGATCTGAGTAGACATTTCTCCAAAGAAGATATAATAAAAAATAAAAAACAATGAAAAGTAGGGAAAAGATCTGAGTAGACATTTCTCCAAAGAAGATATACTAAAGGCCAATAAGCACATGAAAAGTTGCTCAACATCATTGGTCAGTAGGTAAATGCAAATCCAAATCAAAACTACAATGAGTCACACCACTAGAATGACTATAATTTAAAAAACAGAAAAACAAACAAAAAAACCCCACAAACCAACCTGTGAACCCCTCATACATTGCTGTTGGGAATTTTAAATGGTGTAGCCATTATAGAAAATAGTTTGGTAGTTCTTCAAAAAGTTAAATATAGAGTTACCATATGACCCAGCAATTCTACTCCAAGATATATACCCCAAAGAACTGAAAACATAATAAGTTCACACAAAAACTTGCATGCTAATGTTCATAGCAGCATTATTTGTAACAGCTAAAAAGTGGAGAATACCCAGTGTCCTTCATCTAATAAATGGATAAACTCTATTTGGTATATCCATACAATGGAATACTATTCAGCCATAAAAAGGAATGAAGTACTATAGCATGGATGAATATGCTATAGCATGGATGAATCTCGAAAATATTATGTTAAATGAATGAAGACAGTCACAAAAGACCACTTACTGTATGCTTGCATTTATATGAAATGTTCAGATTAGCAAAATCCATAGAGACAGAAAGTAGATTACTGGTTGCCAGGGGTTGGAGGAAGGAGAAAATGGGGAGTGATTGCTAATGTGTACATGGTTTGTTGTTTGAGATGATGAAAATGTGTTGGAATTGGTGGTGATTTTTACATAACTCTGCTACTACATTAAAAAATATAGTGAATATTACACTTTAAAATGGTGAATTTTATGGTATGTAGATTATATCTCAAGTTTTAGAAAAATTCAGGTGAAGCCACATTTCCTCTGTAATTGATTTTCTGGGCTGAGAAAAAAGTGTCCAACCTAGTGGAATTCCATTCCTGTAGCACCTTATTCTTCTATTCTAAACTCACTGTTACTTTATTTTGTAATTAGTCCCCATACATCTCTGTCCCTTTTGAATCTCAGCTTCTTATGTGCAGAGACTCTCTGTTGCCTCCTTACCCTTCATTTACAGTCAATTGAGAAATGCTTATTGTATAAATAAAAAAGTGCACTCTTGGAGAGTATGAATACATCATGAAGACAGGAAGAAACTTTGATCATGTTTTTCTTTCGGAGTTGTGTGTGTGTGTGTGTGTGTGTGTGTTGCTGGCCAGTACGGGGATCTGAACCCGTGACCTTGGTAATATAAGGCTGCATTGCCATGATCACGTTTATTGCTTCTTTTACTTTAGCAGTACCAAAGGTTGCTGATGAGCATCTTGAATCGTGTGACAGGGGCTTGCTTGCTTTCACAACTACAGGGCCACGTGAAGAAGCTATGCTGCACAATGTTCCTAAAACTCCCTGCTGCGAATTGCCTTCTCTTTATAGAACTCAGAAGGGGACAAAGAGTTTTCAGCTTTTCTAAGTCCCATAGGAATTTCTCCAGGAAAGGAGTGTCAGGAGGTACCAGTGAGCATTATACCACCGATTGAGGCTGCTGTCTTATCCAGGAGTAGTAAACAGCGTGCAAATTTTGACAGATTGTATAGCTCACTTATCTCTGCCCTTGTTCACCCTACTGATCTAAATCATCTGGCCAACCCTGCACTGAAGAATATGGCCTACGGAAAGACAGTCATATTTCATTAACATCTACCCCATTGTATTCATATGTGATTATATAGCAGTCCCAATTATATCCTAGTTCCCTTCACATTTATAAAAATTGTAGTACTCCTCTTATGTTCGACAGGAAAAAAGTGCAGCATTTTTTCCACGTCAGAAGGTAATGTTATTTATTACCTACTAAATAGTAATGTACATTTTTGACTTATATTTACCAAAATGGTTCCTTATCCTATGTTTTGTCCTTGCTTTAGAGAAGAGAAAGTAGAATAATTAGAGATTTAGCAGTGATTGTGAATATTATACGCCATGCACTTGAAACTCTCAAAAGGCTAAAAATAATTGTCAGTGTAACTTAATTATAGACTTTTAAATATAGATGTGTTGAGGTTACCTTTCTTTCAGAAAATGATAGTATTCTTTCCTGAAATATTATCTCAGTGTTCACATTTCAACACATTTCCTTATTAGTTTTGAACCTTCTCCCCTCAAGGGAATTTATCCCCCAAATTATCTTCTCCTTCTTTTTCCTTTGAACATAGGATCTATCCAGCTAGGTAATGGATGTGGTCCTTAAGGGGTTTACCAAAAGATATTCTGTCTAGGGGATTCATGAGTCCTCTGAAATCATAGGCGACTTTTAAAAGTATGTTTTTACGTACGGAAGAGAGTACATTTCTCAAAGCTGTCAGTGCCTTGGGTAATGGTCTCCAC
Source organism: Galeopterus variegatus (assembly GCF_000696425.1). Taxonomy (NCBI): domain Eukaryota; kingdom Metazoa; phylum Chordata; class Mammalia; order Dermoptera; family Cynocephalidae; genus Galeopterus; species Galeopterus variegatus. The sequence goes on along the minus strand of NW_007728735.1, from coordinate 234,893 downwards.
TTAAATTTTGTGCCCATTCTCATTACATAAGAGTCATTCTTTTTTTTCAAGACTAGTATGTCCTCATTATCAGGCTAGATGGTATAAGGGATTAAAGACAAACACAAGATATCATTCATGGGCTCAGGTATTTAGTCATTCAATTAAAGAGACAAGTCTTCTGTTCCTTCACAGTCATTCTTTTTTTTCAAGACTAGTATGTCCTCATTATCAGGCTAGATGGTATAAGGGATTAAAGACAAACACAAGCTATCATTCATGGGCTCAGGTATTTAGTCATTCAATTAAAGAGACAAGTCTTCTGTTCCTTCATTTTTACATGGAACAGAGTGCATTCATGACCTCCAAGATCCCTTCCAGTGCTACAAATAAAAAATTGTGAATCATTATTCACACACAGCGGTGGAGTTAAAAAGACAGAAAGAACAGATAATGCAGGGCCTTGGGACCTTTTCACATGGCAGTCAGCCAACTGAACCTTACAATCCCAAGCTGGAAGATACCTAAAGTGGGACCATCCTGTCCAACCCCCTCATTTCACACAGGCTCACTATCTTTTCATCAGTGATTGCAGCCAATGTGTGATGTGACTGTCACTGTTTGCAACACTGACTTTGAGTCTGACTTTATCCTCATCAAGTCTGCTGAAGAATGGCTTTGAACTGCATGCCAGCCCATGTGCCAGCCAAGGTTGCTCCCCGCTCCTCCGGGCTTCTGCTGTACTGCTAGAAGCACTAGGAAGACTGTGTTCTAGTGACTCTTTCAAACTCCTCCTGCTCTGTTTCTAATTACCACGCTTCAACTCTGCACAACACCAGTGCAGGGCTTTGCCGCCTGCCCCCTTTCTGTGCAGCCTCGTGTGCGGTGCAGCTGGGGCAACGATTCCCCACTCTTTGAGCTCACCTCCCTTGACCTGCCAGGTCTCCTGAGAGGTTTAGCTCCAGCCAAGGGGTAGGACCAATCCTAACCTCATTTAAAGGGACCTTAAGGAAGTGTTGCGCTCCTGTCCACCTCTTTGTGACTGAGATTTGCTTGGGACCTGAAGCTCTTCCCACCAGTGTGGAACTCAGTCCCTGTTTTTTTCTTTCTTTCTTTTCTTTTCTTTTTTTTTTTTTTTTCTTATTCTTGGTTCCTCCTACATTGGTAACCTGCCCAGTACCTCTGTTACCACTCTCTGTTATACTTTTCATAATTTCCTCATGGGAATTGGACCTGCTGCAGAACCCCTATTCCAGGTTCTCCCCACCTCCGTGCTCCTTACCTCCTGCAACTATTGTCCTTTTTCCTACACCACACACAGCTTCTTAATGTAGAGCCACTGTCTTCAGTAGGCTTGTTTTACTATTTTTTTTATTTTAATATTTACCTGTACATACTTATGGGGTATAGTGCATTGTTTTAATACATGCATATATTGCACATTCACTTAAGGTAGGTGGCACAGTTTTGTACCCGTTAGTCCACCACTTCTTCTCCTGCCCCCTGCTCTTCCCTCTCCTCCTGGCCTCTGGTAAGCATTATTCTACTCTCTACCTCTATGAGAACTGCTTTTTTCCCCCCAGATTCTGCATATGAGTGAGATCATGTGGTATTTCTTTCTGTGCCTGACTTACTTCACTTAATGTGATGGTTTCCAGTTCCATCCGTGTTGCTGCAAATGATAGGATATCATTTCTTCTTATAGCTGAATAGTATTCCATTATGTATATATACCACAGATTTTTTAATCCATTCATCAGTTGATGGACATTTAGGTTGATTCTATCTCTTGTATATTGTGAGCAGTGCTGCAACGAACAGGAGAGTGCAGGTGTCTCTTTGACATACTGATTTCTTTTCCTTCGGGTATACACCCAGTAGTGGGACAGCTGGGTCATAAGGTGTGATATCACACACACACAAAAGGTAACAAATTATATTAATTATCAACCATCACTATGCTTAAAATGGATCAGATTTTTCCCACCTTAGGGATTTTCATTCAAGTCACATCCTCCCTGAGGGTCAACTAAACAGCAGATTTTCTCTTCTCTTTTAAGAACTCTCTTCCTTCTCTGGCTTTACTTTCAAATTCCTATAACTTCCTAAGGCATAACAGTTTAGTCCTGCACACCAGACCCACACTTCTGACATAGCTTTGTGTATATGCTATACTCGTGCAGAAGCTATGAAAGTTCACTTTCACCTATGAAGCAGCAGGATTCAATTATTAGGCAAGAATCCACACCCTTCTCTCATCAGAGCTGATCCCAGGGGTGAGGTGCTAGGCTGTTCCTGATTATACTGACTTATGCAAATTATAAGTAAAAAAAGTCACTTAGACCTGATCAGGAACAGAGACTAGTGAAGTACCATAATAGTTGTTGCATGGAGCACTTTTTGCTTTTTTCATTTTTAAAAAATTTTATTTATTTTAATGAAATGAAGACAATTAATTAATTAATTAATATATTTTTTGCCACTGGCTGGTGGAGGGATTGCTTTTCTTCTTGAAGATAGTGAAAACAGATGCATGCTGAAAAACTGTATCTCATTCCTCTGTACTTTTTATGATAATAAAGTTAAATAAGCTGTTTTTAGAGTTTCCTCTTGTATTGGTTTGCAAGGGGTGTCGTAACAAAATACCACAGACTGGGTGGCTTAAACAACAAGAATTTACGCCATCAAAATTATGGAGGTTAGAAGTCCAAGATCAAGGTGTTGGCAAGGTTGGTTTCTTCTCTTTGGCTTGTAGATGGCCATCTTCTCCCCATGTCTTCACATAGTTTTTTCTCTCTGTGTCTGTGTCCTAATCTCTTCTTATAAGGACACCAGTCATATTGGATTGGGGCACACCCTATTGCCCTCATCTTGACTTAATTACCTCTTTAAAAACTATCTCCAAATACAGTAACATTCTGAGGTACCAAAGATTAGTTGTTCAAAATATGAATTGGAGGAGACATAATTCAGCTCAGAACATCTCTTGACTGAATATCTCCTGGATTCTGTGGTCAAATACATTGGGAAATCTTAGTTTGAATCTAAATAGGGTCACCATACAGCACAGTAAATGCCTGTTGACTTATGTAATTATTTGTAGTAAGCCCTTTTACTCTCAAAGGTGTCCTGGTTGGTCTGGATATTATTTAGTGTTGGGAAACTATAGGAAAATGGTCAGGGCCCCTCAGATGTTCAGAATCTTGCCAAGCATTTGATGTAAATATGCATGTGCATCCAGGTGTTCCTTGGTTATTGTCTAATGTAATTGTGCATGTGCACCCAGGTGTCCTGGGTTATGGACTTGATTGTAAAGGATGAATGGCTCTGATCTGTAGTGCCCCCCACCCCCAGGATGCCCCCCCCACGGGGAGGGGGCATGGGGAGGCTGCTGCTTCTGCTGGAGGCTGTTGCTGCCAGTGCCCCCAGGACCCTCCGAGAGGCCATGGCCACCACCAGACCTATAAGCTGCTGGACCTGTAAGCTACTGCTGCCATTGCTGAGGACTGAGCTCATGTCCTCTGCTAACGGCTCCTGGGATCTTTCCCAATTACCTAGCATGGACCCGAGTGTGAGGGGTCTGGGGACCCAGCCTGGCATGTGAGGGGTCTGGTGACCCAGTCTGTACAATGGGTTTGTACAGGGTCGGAGCCCTAGCTCTGACAATATAAATGGAAACTTAGTATAATTAAAATAATGAAACATTTTGGCTTTAGTTATGATTTGCCTTACTCAACAACTGGCGTAGTTGTGTAGCTTTACATTTAGTTACTCTAAGTCTAATGCAAGTTCCTTGGTTTTGTCCAGTTTTCCCTAGTATACAAAAAGCCATCCCAGGAACATCAGACACCATTCTGAGTAAGGTTACAGAATATTAAATTGGGCTGTGCTTACCAGTTTAACATTTACTCTGGATTCCAAAGCTTTCTTGGAACATGGACATGACAGACTTTCAAGGAGATACCTTCGTAACTACTTAAGTGTGTTTATAAGGCAGGTGAGATACATTCTAGAAATAATTCCCTAAAGGACATTATCTTTTTGGCCTATTGCTTGAAAATGTGCATACCTATATTATCTTAAAGGCTGTCATTTTATCATTTTTCCCAGGATAAAATTGGATTTTCTATACTGTCACTGAAATAGGAAAAATCACCTGAGGGACTGGTTAGAGGAAGCTGTTTAAGAGTATTATTCAAATTTGTACTTTAAAAAAACAGATTTTTGAGCATGGTTAGCAATGAACTGGAATAGATCATGCTGAGTAAAAGATCAGTTGGGATACACTGATTTTTGACACTCTAGACTACACCAAAAACTCAATTATAAATCTAATTACAACTTTAATTGTTAAACAATCAAACAGATTATATTCTGTTGCTGGGTGTTTTGTTTCCTGCTGACTCACAAGCAGGTGCATCTGCAGGTGTTAACTTTGCAATCACCATGAGACCTAATCAGCCCTACCCTTTCCTACTTTCTTTTTACATCATCTGAGGGCACTTCAAAAAGTTCATTGAAAGATTTGTGTGATCTTTCAATTCTATTTTTCCACAAACTTTTTGAAGTACCCTCATATATGAAGCCACAAAATCTGCAAAAAGCTGAGGTACAAACCATGCCTCTCGAGGTAGGCACATCAAACTGGGGAAGGATTTGTGGCAAGATGGGGAAGGGGCAGGTGCTGCAGACCAGCAATCCCACAATATATTTGACTGAATAATGGTCCTTCCAGACTTCCTCTAAAAATTAACTCCTTGGTCAAATAAATTTGGGAGATCTTCCAGACTATAGTGCTTTTGGAGACTTGAAAAACACGTTACAGTAATAATGGTCTAAAAGATCTATGATAAAGAAATCTCTGTAGGTTAGTTTGACCTTCCATTTCCTTAACAAATTTACTGAATTTACTTTTGTAAGTGTTAGTTATCAATTCGCAAGCCTGAGGAATTAATGATGATGGGAGGGAGAAAAGAGAAGAAAGGCTTTTGGGAGCCCCTGTGTCCAGTAGAAAGCATCGAGAGTATTCAATAATCACATGGGAGTGTATGCCTGTATGTAAGTCACAATCTTTGTGAATATACAGGTGGTATCACGTTTTGTTGTTCAGGTGTCAAGGAAAGTTCATTACCTGTCCTGTTCCCAGTAAACAGCTAATTTCACATGCAAAAGAGCTACCAAAGCCTAGTTTTCAACTTATTGTGAAAATGGTTTATGTTTATACTCCTCAAAAGTCTAATACTTAGATGGTTTTCTCTCAAATGACATAATATCCCAAAGATTTAACTTTTCAATTCTCATTGAAAATTTTAGAACTGAGTGGCTATTGATGGGCAAAACCAAAACAGAACACATTTTTTTCATCCAGATGTATCTCTCAAATGAAATTGTATGAGATTGAAATTTACAATGCCAGCAGTTCGAAGCAAATGCAATAACACTTTAAAGTAGCATTACAAGATCTATATTTACATACTTAAAATTCGAAAACTCTTTGGAGAATTGTGGAGATGGAAAATGTTTACTTTAGGAGCACTCGATTATGTTTTGGTTCAACACTAAACCATAACAGAATTCATGAAGCATACCTAACATGTGGTTCTTAAGAGCCTGCTTTGCAATTACAGTTTTCGAATAATTCAAGTGGTAAAAAAATACAAACGATCCTCTATCATCAAGATTATGTACAGAAACCATCTCATGGATGATCTAAAATAGTAGATAACCACCAAATTTTGTATATAATCACACTGTTTTAGACCTTTATTTTGTAGCACTCATAACTCCCGTAGAACTTTTTTTAATGACGGAAAATCTCTGTAAAAGCCTTGAGGCTTCTTCAAGGCTATTAAGCATTTGAAATGTGGCTAGTATGACTGCATTTTTAATTTAATTTAATTTTAATTAATTTAAGTTTAAAGTTAAATAGCAACAGATGGCTAGTAGCTACCATACTGGAAAGCATAGCTCTAGCCTTTCTATCTCATAAGCAAGAATGGAGAGCTCTTCACATGCAAAGAATTTCTGTGGTAGACGTAGTAACATTCTGCCTAAGATGTTCCATTGTGATGCTCCATCCTGTTGAGGAAGAACTTGTTACCCCAGCTTCTATGAGTGCTCTTCAGCAGACAGCCTTCAGCTGTTAAGATTTTTAGGGTTTTCCCTAGTCACAGATAATCACTTCGCTCAGTGGCATTCCATTCTTGGGGAGGCACACCTCCAATGACCGATTGCAGATGGGACATTAAAAACTAGGCTATTTGGACCACTAATGGAAAAGTCTGATAGGTCATATACTAATGTGTGGTTGGACTGTTTTGCAGTCCCATTCTCCCCCTGTCTATTCCTACTAGTGCTGCTTGTGTTCCACAGATGTTGATCTGTCATAAAAATACTGCAAACCAAACTCTCAGTACCTGTTTCTGGAGAACCCCAACATCATCAGTCTCTAAGAACTAATACGGAGTGGTTTTTAGAATAACTGGTAAGTGGGAAAAAAAAAACCCAACAAAGTACAAATGAGTATTTAAAGTATGCTATATTATATAAAATCAAAGGGCAAATAAGAAGATATACATGTACTTGCTTATTTTCTATAAAAAGAAACACAGAAGAGACAAACCAGAAATGGCAAGTTTGATTCCCTATAGGGAGTAGGTAAATTGGGGTGGAAGAATTGAAGGGGGAGGATGGTTAGTGACACTTCTTCAAGTTATACGTTTTTTTATAACTTTGGCTTTTGGGACCATATTATATTTTACAATAAAAGAAGGAAAGAAGGGAAAAAATAAAATGAAATACAAATAGAAACAAATGAATCTAAGTATATTTCAAATAAATATCAACTACATTAAAGGGGGAAAATAAAAAACAAATCCAAGTAATGTTTGACCACGGTATTTTTTTTACATATCCTCAGTTCAAAGGTAAAAATAACTATACAAATATATACAGTAGGCTTGTTTTTCACAGTGCTATGGGGCAGTAATTCTTTATTCTATGTTTGGGTAAATGAATAAGTATATTAATGATAATAGGAGCCATGTTTCTCACTGTTGATGAGGGAAGTTGCAAATATGGAAGAGGGAAAACTAGAATAAACTCTATACATGTTAGGTTGAAATTGAAGATTTTCTTTTTATCAGTCTATATATATCTATCTCTACTCATATCCATCTATCTACTTACATACATTTTCTAGCTTTGTCCATTAAGAGGACTTAAAACAATAATACCCAGCAATAGACAGTAGATTCAGTACCCAGATATTTCCTGATACTGATATTTGTACTGTAGTTTTGTAAGTGAATGTTTTTGATTCTAGGAAATAAAGCACACTAAAGTATTCAGAAATAAAGGGGCAGGATGTCTGCCATTCACTGTCAAAATGGTTCAGGAAAAAAAATATATATATATATACATGCACACTTTCTATAAATATAGACATATTTACATATTTTATATATACTTAAATGTAAATGTATATATTCTATATAAAAATATAGCCACACATATATTTTGTTGGAGCAAAAGAGAATGATAGAGCAAAAAGGGCAAAAGTAAACAATTGGTAAATCTGGTTAAGTGCTATTCAGAGATCTTTGTATTATTCTTGCAACTTGTCTTTAAGCTTGAATTATATTGAAATAAAATATTTTAAAAATAAACTGATATCTATTTCCATCACTGCTTTTTGGAATTCAGAAAAAATATAACTTGTATTGTTCTATCCCCTCCATTGGTTCCCTACTACAAAGTATGTTGTCTTATGTAATGAGATCTGACAACTCACAGTTACATTGCATTTTGCCTTTTGCATATGAAGACTGCCAAATAAGTGGTTTCATATTTTGGTTTATTTGTCTATCTAAAGTTTAGAGTTACAGAATGAATTTGAAGTGAAGCTATAAAGAAACTACAAATATCTTTACCATAACAGGTTTGCAAAGGTGAAAAATAAACAAAAGTCAAATGCAAAATACACATATAAAACAAAGAGTAAACTTTGGTATGAATAAACACAGATGATAAAACATTTTAGCATTCTTATAGGTACATAAAGTAAAATAATTATAAGTGAATTGTTGAAAAATATTTAGGAAACACAATTATTAATGAAATTCAATATTTGATATCAGCTACTACTAATCTGGGGGTTTAAAAAGAGATTGCTATTATCTTTATGTTGCTTTTATCATTTGATAGTGAATATAAAAATAATTTATTAGGACTTTTATAAGTTCATACCTAATATTAGTCATACTAACGATGTTTTCTCTAGACAGAAAAATCTCCTGCTACTATAGTTTATAGGTCCTGACCATGGCAGACAAGAATGCATGAAAACTGAATGGGGAAAGTGAAATTAAATGTGTTGATCAGCACGATTTATTATTCCACAGGCTCATTCCTGTTCTTTTATACTATTTTAACTGATATTTTCTGCTCAGTTACTGCCCAGTTTCTTGAAAAGGTGGGTTGTACTCAAGATTGTAACAATTTGAATCTTTGAGAAAGATAAGATTGCATTTTACATACAATTTGAAGCTCTTAAATTTGGGTTGTACTCAAGATTGTAACAACAATTTGAATCTTTGAGAAAGATAAGATTGCATTTTACATACAATTTGAAGCTCTTAAATGAAAAGGTTAATAAAGTTGTGGAAATAACAGATTTTAAATATATTCCACCAAAATAACCCATATAATTTTGGGGTTGAAAAAATAAAACTCAGGGTTTTTTGTTGGTTGTTGTTCCTCACATTCTTTGGTTAGTTGATTAATTGTTCCATTTATTTATTTTATAATATGCAGTTACTGTTTTTGTAGGTTAAAAAAAAATGACAGAGTATTGATAACTGCATCTGGTTCGATCTAAATTTGTCCTGATATTATATTGCTGCAGTCTAAACATGTAGGCAAGGTTTATAATTTTACCACTGTATTTTATATTTCATTTTCAATATTACCTTCAAGCATGTGTTGAACATAAAACTAAATCCCAACCATATTCAGCACTAAATTTGAATCATTTGAACAATATCATACCCAAACTGCATCTTTTATTTTCATAAATCTCATATGCCTAACTTGTATGGTGGATGTAAAATAACATTAGTGGACTCTCCACTAGGTTAGAGGTTAGATAACAGGGGATTTAAGTGCTTGTTATGTCAATTACATCACTTTGATTAAGGTTCAGTTCACTTGTCTGCAAGGTGGGGTCAGTAAAACCTGTCCTGTTGAAGGGGCCAGATAAGGTAAAAAAATAAGAAGTACTATAAAAATTTAAAACTAATTCAATTGTTTCAATAGCTTCTAATATTCATTGTGATAAAAATGTATTGTTGTGTTTTTTTTTTAAGGTGTGGATTTTATCATCCTCTTAGAATTCATCATAGATTATTGTGGGAGCTTTGATTCTTAAACAAAATGAACTGATTGTCTCAATTGATTGAATACTTGTTTAATTTAACGTAGAGAGCTCCCAGTATGATAATAAGTAAAAACTATTCTGAATGGTACACTGATTTCTTATGAACAATAACTCCTTAGAAAACATTCTTGGCAGACTATAATCTTAGACATTTCAACAATCGAGAATATCCCAAAAAACTTATGTTATCAAAATTATTTTTTAAAACAAAATAAATTTTTTTTTAAAGGAGCAGTTTGAATTTAGTCTATCTTTTCAATATGAACATGTTGTGAATTAAGCTTTCTGAAAAAATTTAGACTATTAAACAGAGCCACTCTAAATGATACTAAGAATCAAGTTGAACAATATTTCATGTAGAGCTAAAGCCTTCAGAATGCATATACAAGCACCACCAGTCAGTCACAGTGAAATAGTATCAATACAGATACTCCTTATTTTTCCCCAACCAAGTGACAGTGCCTTCCCTGCTGTGAATATCTAACACTTCGCTTTGACAACTAGGCACATATTTGTATTTTCTACTATTCTAGTCAGGAAATAGTTCAACATTGTCTCAGTTGATTTAGTGCCAACTCAAGTCAGTCCTTTGACATTTGTCCAGGTAACTGGACCAAGAATACCTGGTGAAGACTTGTTACAGATTACAGTGATATTCTTTATTCTTTGAATAGTTTTGGTTGGCAGGGGTGATGTCGAACAGACAGTAGATAAAACAACACAGAGATCCACTGAATTGTAACACTGGGAATATTAAATAAACTGTGTCATTTGATATACTTCACTAGAGTAAAATCACTGAAAAGACTCTCCCCTCCAGAATTTAAAACAAAGAAAAAGGAAAAAAAAAAAAAGAAAGAAAGATTATAGCAAATAGAGAGAGGGGCATAAATACAAAGCTTTAAATCAGGATAGATTTCAGGAAATACGGCGTAAGGAAATTCAATTCTAAGTCAGGATGAAAGAAACAGCTTGGATTTCAATTAACTAGCCAGGCAGTTATTTGGAGGTGGTACTAAAATTAAAATCAACACTGTAGCCAAAAGAGCATTCCAAAGATAAATTATTCAAGAAAGTCTATGGAAGGGAAAGGATTTCTGACTCCTAATACTATTTCTAGTTCTTCAGATTTCAGGCAACTTTAGTTCTTAGAAATTGGGAAAGGATTTTCTTTTACATGTTTGGGGCTCAGAAAATAATATTCCAAAATATGGTGCTTTGGCATGCTGAGTGTTTTGAATTAAAGGAAATTAAAAAGCCTCAGAAATAAGCCTCAGAACTGAGGTCTCTCTCTGACCTTCCCCCACCCCCCATCTCTCTGATCTTCTTTCTTTCCCAAAGCACTAGGAGGGACTCTCTGGAATTTCC
>NW_007728735.1:222461-223196 GCF_000696425.1 Galeopterus variegatus | reverse complement strand
TTTACATGTTTGGGGCTCAGAAAATAATATTCCAAAATATGGTGCTTTGGCATGCTGAGTGTTTTGAATTAAAGGAAATTAAAAAGCCTCAGAAATAAGCCTCAGAACTGAGGTCTCTCTCTGACCTTCCCCCACCCCCATCTCTCTGATCTTCTTTCTTTCCCAAAGCACTAGGAGGGACTCTCTGGAATTTCCTTATCTGACTAGAGAAATTTTTCCAAAGAAAAGCAATTGTCTTAAGACCTCCTCACTAGGAATCTCATCAAATAACCAGAAAGGATTAATCACCAGAGAAAAAAAGAAACTAAAAGTCATCACTATGCCCAGACAGAATTTTCATCTATTCTTCAGAGGGCATCTCCAAGAGATTACCTAGAAACTTTATCTGCATAATAAGACAACTTTGTTCATAGTGAAGTTTTGCCTTTCACCTTCCTGCCACCTCTCCCAGAACTCAGAAAAACTTCGTCTCAGGCCATTGTTCTTTGGGCTCATTCATTTTTCATAAAAATCACTTACCATCTCTGTTAAATTTTCTACAGTCCCCCTATGAAGAGGCTATATATATAAGCCTCAAGCATCTGGCCTTTCTTTGAGTCTCCTATTTGCAGGACTCCTGTGTCCATATGCAAATTAATAAATTTGTCAGCCTATTTCTCCTATTATTCTGTCTATTGTCAGTCATTTCAGTGAAACTTCAGAGTGTGGAAGCTTTCCCTTAACCCTCATTCACTT
>NW_007728735.1:220222-220859 GCF_000696425.1 Galeopterus variegatus | reverse complement strand
TCCGAACCCTCGGTGGGAGCGCCACCGCGCTCCCAAGCGGCGCACTGTAGCAGTGCGCCACGGGGCTGGCCCTAATATGCCACTTTAACATAAGGATTATTTTGAGCTTATGACAACTAAGAAACAGAAGATGCCAAAAAAAAAAACAGCCTCTCTGCCCCCATTCCCTATTTACTTAAAATGAGGCTTAGACTCTTAATCAACCCCAAGGTACAGAGAAGAAGAATCTACATAACAAATCTTACTAAAACAAAACTCGTCTTTCATTAATCCCCCCCATATATTTTTCTTCCCACAGTATGCCACTCCTGAAACCCTAAACCCCATTTTCTTTGTTTTGTTACTTCTCTACAAATTTATTTATTTTTGTTAAGATACTATGTAAGCCTCAATTTCTAACAACCCCTTTGATTTACTCATCACTGAATCCCTCCCACATGTCAGGTGCTGCATGTGTTAATAAACCATTTTTCTCTTGTTAGTCTGTCTTTTGTCAGTCTAATTTTCAGGGCTCCAGCCAGAGAACTAGACAGTAGAGAAACAAGTTGCTGGGTTTCTGTTTTTTTCCATTCCTTACACAATTATGATGAAGTCTTTGATATTTGGATTTAATCTTTGAGACATTTAATAAATTGTT
>NW_007728735.1:219227-219912 GCF_000696425.1 Galeopterus variegatus | reverse complement strand
CACAATTATGATGAAGTCTTTGATATTTGGATTTAATCTTTGAGACATTTAATAAATTGTTAAGAGAATTAAAGAAATAGATTAGACCTTTGATTTCCCAACATCTTAAATGCAATTTCCAAACTTTTTGAATCTAATGGAGCATTTCAAATGTTAGCTTAGCATAAGGACAGCCATGTTAGCATTTCATGATGAGGAAAGAACTCAGCTTGAACAATGAACAATAACTGTAGTTTGTAGGAGTCATAAAGAAAGGCCATAGCTTAGCAACTTGCAAAACTAACAGTCTCCTCTGAAGTCGCACGTGTCCTGGGCAGGAAATAAAGCCAGAGCCAAGGAGTCTGAATCAAGGATTGACAGGACTAAGCCCAAGGACGAAAATTAAGACATACTGATCTGCACATAGTCACCAGCCCTATCCCTACTGTACTTTTCAACACACTTCTCCCTTTGTTCGTTTATCTTATATAACCCCCTCCCAAAACCCTAAGATGGGGATACAGTTCCTCAGACATCTGATAATATACTTCCTGCCTCACATGAGCATATGGCACTGACAAGTCTGAGTCTTTTGTTTCTGAGTGCAGAGCAGCTGGTAACAAATCCATTCAATTTCTGCTATTTTGAGGGACAGAAGAGATGTGAGACAGTTGATAAATGCATTTAAGAAAAAAAAAACATGTAT
>NW_007728735.1:216492-218999 GCF_000696425.1 Galeopterus variegatus | reverse complement strand
ATAGCTTAGCAACTTGCAAAACTAACAGTCTCCTCTGAAGTCGCACGTGTCCTGGGCAGGAGATAAAGCCAGAGCCAAGGAGTCTGAATCAAGGATTGACAGGACTAAGCCCAAGGACGAAAATTAAGACATACTGATCTGCACATAGTCACCAACCCTATCCCTGCTGTATTTTTAAACACACTTCTCCCTTTGTCCGTTTATCTTATATAACCCCCTCCCAAAACCCTAAGATGGGGATACAGTTCCTCAGACATCTGATAATATACTTCCTGCCTCACACGAGCATATGGCACTGACAAGTCTGAGTCTTTTGTTTCTGAGTGCAGAGCAGCTGGTAACAAATCCATTCAATTTCTGCTATTCTGAGGGACAGAAGAGATGTGAGACAGTTGATAAATGCATTTAAGAAAAAAAAAACATGTATTTTTTTTAACAAAACTGTGAGGGGTACGTGCTTACACACACTCTTTTTTAAGCAGTTTTCATTAGGTTAACCAAAGTCAAAGTAGAACCCAGGATCAAAATCATCTAAGGCAAGCAGTCACATTAAGGGAATAAGTTATTCATTCAACAAATATTTATTGATATCATACTGAGTTCAAGAACTAGACTGAGAATTCAGAACACATATGTCAGAATCCTGGTTGACATAAAGGCAGCAAAACAAGACACTGCAAGAACAGAGACATAAAGTCACAAAATATAGGTCAGAAGCCACAGAGGTCCAATTTAGGGTCCCTAACTTTAACCCTATCCCTAATCAGATGTGGAAGATGAAGAATAAATAAAGCTTCTCTAGCTCAGTGGCTTTCAAACTTCAGTTGCTTCAGAATCACCTGACGATCCTGTTAGGTAGAATACAAATGGTTGGGCCCCTCCCTCAGGGTTCTTATTTAAGTCTGGGGTGGAGCTCAAGATTTTTCATTTCCTTACAAATAGTCTTGTAAGATACATATTAGTATAATCCTCACTTTTATTGTGAAGAAAATATGACTCAGAGTAGTTAAAATGCTCAATGAATCCAAAGGCTTATTTGTTTGTTTTTTAAGAGAATGATCACAAGACATTCTTTCCTGAGTTATAGGAGCAAATGTAATTTAGAAACATTTAATTCTTTGCTCAGACTCTATAATAACCAAGAATTATCTGGATATGCAATGAGACTGACTGGGCAGAACTACCTTTTATAGAGTTCCTGTGTCGTGTTTGGACAATCCATTTGGATTGTATTGTGGAAGAGTGTGTTGGGACTCATTAAATGATACCCCAAAGTGAAAGTATCAGAAACAACCTTAGAAGCATAGTTTTTTCTCTGACCTTCTTCTTCCCTCCTGTCTCTCGTCCTTCCTTCTCCCCCAAGGGAAAGCCATAGGAACTAGGATCCCTCTTCCCTAAGTGGGTCATAGAAACCAGAACCTCTTTTCCCCAAAACCAGCCATAAAGTCAAAAAATATTGTTCTAATTTTCCCCCTGCCTTTCTGTGTAACTGCTAGTCATCAAGAAATTAAAATACTCATTCCAGAGAGGTCCTTCCCCATACCCAGGAGGAAAGAATGCTGCAGACAGAGGCCAAGAAGAATAGAACAGACAGGCTTTGCTGAGTTTTCCCACTCAGGTCTATTGCCATTAGATCTTTCTCTTTCTGTCCAATCACAGTTCTGCATGGCTGTCCAGTCTTCACTGAACCTAACCATAAAAATGGGCAATCTTCCCTGTATCTTTGGGTCTCTATTTAGAAGGCTCTTGTGCCATGTAAAATTATGATCAAATAAATTTGTTATGCTTTTCTCTTGTTAACCTCTTTTGTGACAGGAGTATTGGCCATGACCCTTATGCTAAGGAGAAAAGAGATCACCCCCTTTCCACCCCTACAAGTGCATTGGCATTCTAGTTTAAAAAACACCTACTTGTACTTCTCTGAAATAAAAAGGAATGAACTACTGAAACATGTAACCTTGAATAAATATCACAGACGTTATTCTGAGAAAAATAACCTGCATACAATAGACCACATACTGCATGTTTGCGTTTTTATGCAATTCTAAAATTTTTTACCATGAACAATTGAGACCAGTGGTTAGCTAGGGCTGGTAATGGGGAGTCACTCTGAATGGACTCAGAACTTTCTCAGGTGATGGAAGCTAAGTAGACACAGGTATTTCATGGGTGTATCCATTTGTCAGTTAAGATGTATGCATTTAAATTTATGTAAATTTTATCTGGAAAAACAGTGAGTAGTGCTGTGCATGAGGAGATGTACAGACAAAACAAAAATGGTAGAATGTGGATAGGTGATGAAACTGAGTGAGACCCATGAAATCTTCATTATACTATTCTATTTACTTTGTTAATATTAACAAACACACAAAATTAAAAAAAAAAAAAAACTGCTCTTTGGATTTTTGGTTGTCCTCAACTACTTTTTTTAGCACTTATCCATCCTTAAATTACCTAAAAAAACAAAGTTTCTAAAATTTAAAAAAGGGGTAGTTTTTTTTTTTTTT
>NW_007728735.1:201413-215602 GCF_000696425.1 Galeopterus variegatus | reverse complement strand
GCGCCGCCGCACTCCCAAGCGGCGCACTGTAGCAGTGCGCCACCGGGCCGGCCCAGAAAAAAAAAAGGGGTAGTTTTATATTAGTCCCTTCAATAATCATTTAACTGACAGTATTGTAAGATTACTAAGTCAGACATGGTGGTTCACTTTGGACAAACTATTATTTGTAGTTTTTATTTACAATTTACAACCTGCCTTTTCCTACCCTTCCCAAGAAAAAGATCTGTAGAGGATTGCATTATTTAAAAAAATGTAAACAAAATCATAAGACACATAGATATTGAGAAAATTTCAGGAGGAAAGGATAAGTGAGTCAGAAGCTAGGGATATAAATCACTGCAGTTAATCAGAGCTTCTCAGCAACCAGGGAAAAAGATAAATATATTTTGTTTTTTCTGTGCACTGTATAGACGTTCATATGTAAAAAAGAGACTTCCCCACCCTTGCCTCTGACATTATATTTGAAAAGGAATTTTTCATGAAAGATCTATTTAAGTGACCCTGAATAACATAGTAGATAATGTCATTTATTGTACTGATATTTCATCATTGGAACTAAGAGCTCTAACTTATAATTTTGCCCAAAATGTTTATATAGCAATTTCACCTTTGTTTGAGAATATAGGCAGCGCACATGACTACTCATATTGTAAAAAGTTTCTTTAAAAAGTATTCTAAAGGAATGATGGAAATAGAAAATCATCCTTTGGCAAACGCCACAGAAATAATTGCAACAGACAAGAATCATTGATGGTTGCTAAAACTTGGGGGAAAAGTATAACAAGAAAGAGGATATTTACAGTCTTAATTAATAAGATACTTATTAATTACAAAGAAAAAAAACTCTACAGTGGAGAAAATAGACAGACACCATCATAACCTATGGATCAAGATTAGCATCATGAGAAGTGAGACATATGAACAATATGTACCTCCTGATACGCTCTAAGAAGGGCACAACATCTTTTCTTCAGTATTTCTGCCAAAAATGTATAACCACAATCTAATCATTACAAAATATTAGACAAGCTTGATGGAGAGATATTCTACAAAATAGCATGCCGGTATTCTTTAAAAATGTCAAGGTAATAAAAGAAAGATGAATGAACTTCCATCTTTTTTATTCCAGATTGGAGAAGATTAAGGAAACAAGGCAACTAAATGCAATATGGAATTCTAGATTGGATGCTTGACCAGGAAAAAAAAAAAAATAGTGAGAGAATTGGAGAAATTTGAATAAAGTCTGTAACTAGTTAAGAGCATTATATCAATCTTAATTTTATGGTTTTGATAATTGTTCATGATTATCTAAAATGTTAATATTAGAGGATGCTAGAATAAAGGTATACAGATTCTGTATAGACCACATTTGCAATTTTTTTGTAAATTTAAATGAATCCTAAATAAAAGTAAAAAAAAAAAAAAACATTCTGAGATTGCTTAATACTCTGGCCAACATTTTGCAAGACATGATGGAATTCTGAATTCTACATTTATGAAATGACCTGGGCCAAGAAAATGTTAAGGGTAAATGTTGCCAGTTGGACAACTTACCAATGTAAACAGAGCACTCATAAAATATCTTACTTTCAGTAGCATTGCAGCCCAATGACTTGCCACAAAGAGTGAGCTGCCAAATGCAGCATCCTGAAGCTGAGAGCAATTACAATCCAGGGCAGTGAAAGCTTTTACAAATGAGAGAGCTGGACTGTTGTTTTTGGTGATACCTGGAAGTTGTAAATGGACAGCTACTAATTCTAATTTCAAACTCAAAATGACAACACAATGGACTGTACCAAATACAGATAAATGAGGTTCCAGAGAAAATCCTTACATGCATTATTAAGGGAGTACTTTTGTAGTGTATAGAAAACAAAGCAGTAATCAGTAGAGTAGACCCAAGGAAATTTATAAATTATAATTCATATTTGACTCAATTTGCTTCCTTTTTGGAGAAAATTACTAATTGATTGATAAAGTTAATGTATAGAGAGAAAGAACAGCTGGACTTGAGTAGATAATTAGTAAAGGCTTTTGTGATATTTACGGGAAAAAAGCAGTAATCAGTAGAGTAGACCCAAGGAAATTTATAAATTATAATTCATATTTGACTCAATTTACTTCCTTTTTGGAGAAAATTACTAATTGATTGATAAAATTAATGTATAGAGAGAAAGAACAGCTGGACTTGAGTAAGATAATTAGTAAAGGCTTTTGTGATATTTACGGGAAAAAAGGGAAAAATATTAGCAGAACACATGGAAAATTACATGATAATTTTGGTTAGTTCAATTACTGACTGCAGAGTAAATGGTTAATGGACAAGTGTCATACTGGAAGAAATTTCAAAGAGCTTTTTCCTCAGCCAAGTTGTATGAACAGAATATTTGTCAATGACACACTGGACAGATATTCAATGACACAGTGAGCACCTGCCAGAATCACAGTTGTCTTCTCTCAGCCACATAACTCACACTACTATGAACGCAGCATACTGAGAAAAGGGAGGGTGTTTGATGCAAAGATGACCATCTCGATGCTGCCAGTGACTGGCCAAACCAATGCGGTCCCTTCTCTTAGGGAACCAGCGAATTTGATCACATTAACTCCATTCTTCTCTAGCTTCTTCTTCCTCCACTTTCATCACCTAATTTGACCATGTGTAACCCTAAACTCTGGACTTAATTACAGCTGCCCCAAAGCAGCAGACATTTCATGCTCCTGGGTATTTGTACATGCTTTTCACTTGCAGAGTGCCTACTCCTTACGGTGTTAATTTAGTATACCAGCCAACCAATAATAACACATAAAATAGGTTTGCCATCTGTTCATGATACTGCGATTTATTGAGACAGAAGTTTATTATATATTTTTTTTTAAGTTTTATTCCAACAATTTGGTAGTCTGTAATTTTGAGAGGGTAAAAAAAAATCACTTTTTAAAATATGAGTATGGGGTGGTAGATTTGACTTTACTACACCTTGATTAATTTAGGTAGCGTGTACTTCTCAATTGCAACCTTGTAATGCTTACAGGAATAATAGAGATGAACAACAAACTTACCAACACTTGGGTAACCAGGCGTAGAAGGGTCTCCTCCTGGATTCAGTGACACCATGAAGGTTTCATAACTAAGATTTGCCGTCTTTGGTAAATCACAAGGATCAATATATAGAAGAACACCTCCAAATCCAGCCTTCTCCAATAAGGAAAGCTAAAGGAGGGAAATAAACTATTAAAAATATTATCATACACATTAAAAGTTCATGTACTATTATTTTATATATGTGGCTAAGATAGGATGACTCCTTTTTCTGTGTTTTTTTTTTTCCTTTTAAAATAAGCAGACACTTCAGATTTCCTAATTATCGAGCCCCGTTAAAGGGTTTTTGTACCCACCTGTTCCCTTTCCTCTATCTCTACAATATTTAAACAACATTCCTATAATGCCTATATTTGATTTCAGTTGTTTATTTATGGAATGTATCATTCTCTTTTTTAATTGTCTAAGTAGATCTGGACTTTCTACTTTTGTGAAATTAACAGGGGATCTACACACACAAGGTTCTAGTTTAAAAATAGAGTTGTTATGACCACTGTTGTGTCCTTCCCTACAGCAGAAGTTTCCAACAGTATTGTGATATATTTCCTCCAGGGCTGAGCCTGTCATGCCAGTTGTTAAAATGTTAAAATACTTTCACACTGTTTGGCAAATAGCAGTGTCCTCAGCCTCCTGAGGTACCTCACCATACTAGTCAGTCCTGGTCTCTGTCCTGGATGCCCCAGCCAGACCTGCCAGTTATGGCAAGTAAGGCATTTTAACATAACCCAGTGAGGGGCCTCCTTCTGAATAATCAGCTCCTGCTCTGTCCCTGTCATTAAACGTTGAAAATAGCCCCTAGGTACCTCCTTTGCGACATATTTACAAAAGTTCCTCTCTGTTCTTTAGTAAGTAAACAATAGATAAGTATAATGGGACAAATGAACTTGACCCCATCCTAAGTTCTCTTTGTTTTAACTTGTTAAATCGATTTTTTTGGTGATATGTTGTGACTCCTTTTATAATAAATATATAACATGCTATTTTTCTGTAGTTGATGGGCTGTAATGAAGCAATGAGGTTAATCGAGTACCATTTTTGGCCAGTTTGTTGCTCTCCCACAGCCTTGAAGGGATAACCCTATATGCGATGTGCCTCCCTCTTCCGTCCTCTACCTGCAGTGGTTGCACTTAAGGTGGACACCTCTTCAGTGCTGTCGCCTTTGGTTCCTGGTGCTGTCACTCACAGGCCTCACAGAGCTCTTAAATCAGTAGCTTAATTCAGTAACTATTAATTTCAGAAATTATCTATTGCTGGTTTCCAATGAAGTTGGCAATATAGGACTCTGCCTATATTGAATCAAATGAAAAATGTTCCTCTGCATTGTGAACATGCTGGGGTTGGTGTTGGTCAAAATGTTCAAGTGATCTACTACTTTGGTGGGATTATGTTTTTAAAAGCCCATTTAAGGGCAAGCCAATGCAACAGGGATGAACCTGCTGTCACTGAGCCGTCTGTTTTGGCTGCTGACAGACTGTCCATTGGCATATGTGAGGGTGTTTAGCCCTGCCCAGCACTGCTCACACAGTGAAATAGCCTGAGACCTAGGATGAAGATTATACTGGGGGTCTAATTCCTGAGAAGAAGAGGCAAATGTTACGCCCTTTGACTGTCCCTTACATCCCCTCTTGAGTATGTATGTGATGGGTTTGGGGTTCTTTATCTTGTAACCACCTTGCTCAGGGCATAGAAACTGTGAGCCTTGTGAAGGAAACTGGTGACACAAAAGGAGCCAGCAGTCAAAGACAGAGATCGGAGTTGGCAAGAGAAGACACTGTGCACAGACTCCAGGTCCAGCTGAATTCCTTTCAATTGGACTGGGTGAGCTTCTCCTGCCTTTCTTTCAGAGGGCTTCCATCACTTGCAAATAAATTAATTGTAACCAAAACAAGTGAAAAAGCATTAGAATGGAAGATGATTCTGGATTTTGGTACCAGCCTTGACACTAAATAATCTATGTGACAAGTCATGTAATCGCCTTAGGTCTTGGTTTTATCATCCATAAAATGTAATGATTGAAATACATTATGCTCAAAGATCCTTCCTACTAGAAATGAAAAATCATGTAGCCTAATCTAATGATTTTTTAAAATGTTTAAGAAGACCTATTTATTTGTATTTTTAAATATATTGTCACATGTGAAATTTGCTTTTAAACTGTTTGTCAGGAATACACCCTCCAAAAATAACACAATTTTTATGGTTAAAAAGATCCTTAAAACAGTCTTATGATTTAGTTTCTCAGAATGTACAGTATCAATATTTTAATTTTTCATTAAACTTCTATTAGGGACAAAATATATGGAAAACTAAAATGTTTAGAATCTATACATTAAAATTCTTCTGAGTAACTGAACTATTCCTTTCTTCCTTTTCAGAACTAATTTAATCTTGCACTGTGAAGTGCTAATTTTATCTTTCAAAACTATTTCACAGTGTTTACTGTGGGGTACTGAATAAACAAGCTGACAAAGTCCTTGCTTTTCCAGGGGAACCAGCAAGGTTGGCATCCCTTTTGCCTACTGTCCCCTTCCTCCTTCCTTTGAGGTCTGACCTTTGATTGAACCCAGGACCCTGGAAGCTTTGTAAATGAGAAACTTATGTTCTTATTTTGTTGATAAGCTATGAATCTTCAAGCACCGTGGCAGCTGAAAATGTTCTATAAATAGCTTAGTACCATATATAATTGATTTAATCAGTACAATTTGTTATTTTCACTGGCTTATAAAAAAAGAACCTAAAATAAACTGAGATGCCTTACAGGTCAGCAGTCTGCCTGGTACTCCTGATCCCATAAAATAAATCATGTCTTTCTTCATTTCCCCCCGTCTCCCCTCAGGGTACTGGATTGACAACCCTAAAATATGCTGCATATATATGACAATTGCATAATCACACAGGTTAAATAAATACTATTTTAATGCAACTATCAGCATTCTGTTTATATTGGAAATATTTCTACTCTAATAAGTACTTTGACCAGTATTTTATTTCCAAGAGAGAAGTTAAATGTTGTGTAAATGTACTGAACATGTTTATTCACAATGTCCATCAGTAATAATTACTAGTCTTTCCATAGCTAAGGAGTTCTCCCCCTCAAAAAAATTTCACATTATGTTTTCCATGAAAAGGGAAATAATTAAATCAACTTCCCACTCATATGCTTCCCCCCTTTTTAAATTTAATGCAAAGAACCACTAAGTGCTGAGCCAACATGATCCTTGCCCAAGTTTTCATGCGTTCTAACATCTCAACCTGTCGGAGGTGCCTGACATAGCACCTGCTAAGCTAGAATCCAAGAAATGGTCCTTAGTCATCCAGAGAAGGTTTCCAGCTTCTACATCAGGGTCAGTCAACTCCCTTTCAGCTATATCTCAGGTCCCACACCACCACCACCAACAAAAATATGTCCTTTGAAGCACTTGTAGTGCCCCCAGGCAAACAGATAAAATTTTGTTTCATTTTGTTTTTCTTCCCAGGAATTAAAAAGGATTTGGTGGGTAACTGTAGTAGCACTAGATTGTGACCTGCTTGAAGCAGAAACTCTATAGCTTCATCTTGTCTATGCATTGCTTAGTAGAGTGCCTGGCACAAAATAATTTTTCTCTATTGTGAGGTGTTGAATAAATTAGTGTATGTATCAACTAATGAATGAATGAATGAACGAAAAACATAGTATATATGATGCAAATGTATTACATGAAAGTTATTTTACTGTACTGTTCACAACCACTGGCAGGAAAACTTGCACAATACGTTTTGTTGTGGCATCTTCTATACATTCTTAGAACGTGAGTGTTAAGTACTAAGCCAGCTTGTTTTTGCAATTTGAGAAAAAAACACATTAAATTAAATGTGGTGTGTTCTCTACTAATCCTTCTGTAAAAATATGTAAGTAAAAAGTTTATTTCATTTTTATTTTTGTTTTGTTTCATTATCTAAGAGTAGTAGAGATAAGGATAGTGGTGGAGACTTAGCCCGATGAACATGTGATTTTGTCTTGCTGACAGGATCTTACAGATAAAATGTCTTTGGCCAACTTTAAGGTGTCTGATCTCATATTTCTTGCTGTGAACCATATTAATACATTTCTCCTTGTGTATAGTATATAAAGCTAAGTTCTATCAATTTTCAAATAATAACCTCTTAAATAAATGGTACTACCAACCCTTGGGCATGACACAGTAGTCTTATAGAACGGACCTTACAAAACCCTAAACTTCCTGGGAATTATTCATTCAGGGATAATAGTCTGGTACCTGCAAATAGGTTTACATTCTCATCGCCATGGAAAGGCAGCATCTGGGCACTGAGTGGCTGCATGGTATTCAGATAATCAGGAATAAAATCATTAAAAGAAAATCAAAGCCAGGGAAAACAAATGCGAAAGGACGCTATTTTGATTTCTGCTACTTAACTTCTTTTCTTATTGACATCTGTTCTTACTTTTCAACTGATACATCTTTTCTATTCTAGGAGGATGGTGTTGTTGTCATTTAGACAACGCACTTATTCACAGTGTCTAGCAAGGGAATATCAACTGAATTCCACATCTAGGCTTTAATCCATTCACAGATGCTCCTAAACTGTCAGCTCACCTTTTTCAATCAATTGAATGTTATCCCTGCTCTTTTTATTTTCGATGGTCCGAATGCATGGCATCCCCAAATCACCACCTGGATATCAAGAACTAAAGGAAGAAGCTTGTGTGTTTTCCATCATTTAGCTTCTCCAAAACATTGGTTCAACATGGGGAACATTCATCTGGCCTCATGCGGAAAACAAGAATGAATATAACATAACAAGACCTAAGTTTTACAGAATTAAGGCTCACTTGTTATGAACTGATTTGTGTTCCCTCAAAATTCATATGTTGAAGGCCTAACCCCTAGTACACTTCAGAATGTGACTGTATTTGGAGACAAGACATTTAAAGAGTAATTAAGGTTAAATGAGGTCATATGGTAGGCTCTAATCTGATCTGACTGATGTCCTTATAAGAAGAAGCAAAGACACCTGAGGAGCACGGGCACAAAGCGAAGGCCATGTGAGGACATAGTGAGAAGTCTCCACCTCCAAGCCAAGGACATAGGCCTCCAAAGAAATCAAACTTGTCAACACTTTGATCTTAAACTTCCAGCCTTCAGAACTGTAAGAAAATAAATTTCTGTTGTTTAAGCCAACCGGTCTGTGGAATTTGGTTATGGGAGACCCAGCAAACTAATACACCCACATAAGGTAATTACCTGCCAAGCTTTATACAAAAATTCAGGAACATAATTGTGATTAAAATCTAGGTCTTCTGAGTCACCTTTAACCCAAATCATCAAGTACTTATTGTACATCTACTATGTGCCAGACACTGCATTTTAAGTTACTTGTTGATTTTTATTCAGACCATTTGATATGTCATTTCAATTCCCATTATATAGTTGTGATTCAGGAAGGTTAAGAGTTTGGCCCAGGGTCAGAGCTACTAAGTGGTAATGCTAGGGATCAAACTTTGAGTTTTCTGAATTCAAATCTGGTGATCTTTTCACCAAAGCACTAAAGTACACCTTTCCTTTCAATTATACGTCCATCCTTCAGAAAGACAAATAGGCTGGCTAAAGGGTGAATTTATAAAACACATCAGAAGCTACTTGCTGTGAGCTGCTTTCTGAGAAAACACTAGAATCAATACTGTGAGAATTATATGCTTGTTTAGTTAGATTGTTAAAAAGACCTCAATTTTTACAAAGTACTGTCATAGGGATTAAAAAGTATTAAAACGATAGATTGGGACATTTGGATTAAAGATTTATGGCTATAGTAACATAAAAATAAACTTTAAAAACATAAATCTAACATTTCATAATGCATACTTATTTAAATTAAATAGCTCTGGATATATGAAAAATAAAAATATTGGACACATGATATATGATCCCATCTTAAGCAGATATTTTTACTTCAGTGGCTCAAATTTTAAGTTGTCCTTTATTCTTAAGATTGTTTTTCTATTAATAGATTTGCAGTTGGCCTTTTACTCATGCATTGTATTGTAAGGATACCACTAAATAGGTTTGTAAGATTGCCATTTGCTTTGTTATGTTTCAGAAATAAACTCACCTTTCTTTGTTAGTTAAAAATAAAAACTATTTTAGTGAGGAAAATTCACTGTAATCAGACCTAGTATATCCAAAATATAATCATGTCATTCTTCTTTCAATTCACTGAACACCTTTAATTAGGATTTCAAATTGCTTTACTTGATGTATCCAAAGTTATTTAAATAAATCTAGTGAGAGCAATGACCTCCTTGAAGTTATAAAGTTAAGCCTCTTGTAGAGTTCTGAAAAGAATCTTCAACCTTTATCATTACAGTTCATAAGGAAAGAAGATAGGATGTCTTATTTCATAATGTGTCCTTATATACTTATTTTTTATTACACTCAAACTAATATCTCGTTGCAGCTTCACAACAACCCTGTGGAGTTATTCTTATTTTACAAATAAAGCGATATAATGACAATCAGGATGACTAGATCAAAACCACATAGCAGATTTCAGAGTGGAGAAATGTGTCGTCATAATTTGTTTTCCTATTTTTTCCCCATTAAGCTATATTATTTCCAAATAATGAAAAAATAACATGACTTTGCAAATTTCTTTCTTTTTTAAAATCATATTAAGTTACTTGAAAATTTTTGCAATGGTTGTTGCATGGAAGAAGCCCAATCTTAAAAAAAAAAAAAAAAAAACCTTAAAAAAATATGATGTTATTTTTTCATCTGTAGCTTCAGAATATTGAGGAGAATTCTACATTTTATTTCTCCACTCCTTATATCTCCTCTGCATGGTGGATCTACCTATGTAGTATGGATATATTAGTCCAGTTCCTAGATTGAGTATACAATGCCAGAGTGGAGAACAGAGAGTATTTCCCTAAATCCTTTTATTTTCAGGGAGAGGGATTTGAGATTCGAATAGGAAACACAGTGGTATAGGGTTTTTTCCTCTGTTAAGGTGGTTCGTGAAATAAAAAGACTAAAGGGCATTTATCTTTAACAATTTCTCCAATATGATTCCTTTCCCCACAGCCAATATTGGGGAAACACATCCAATTATTATCAGTAAATATATTACTTATATTACCAACTGAATCTACCTATCTGTAGACATACTGCTGCTTTTAAACCAAACAAATCACGTTCAAAAGGAATAGAAAAGAATACTAGTACTATATATTTAGAAATTAAGTCATAAAGACAGTAAACTTCTGATTTACCAATTTACCATTTTTAATGATTAAATATGTAAGCACATAAGAGGCAGACAGTGGGGAGATTGAACATGACCTCATATATCAACGTGCATTAATTCAACTCTGGGATTATGTAATTTTCTAAGTGAATAAGTGAGATCAAAGAAAAAGTACAGAGTTCTTCATCATTTAGACTTTAAAAATTTTCTGTACTTTTAATTTTTATTATATGCTACCCATATTCTTAACTAAGAGCATATTTAACTAAAGCCATAATGAACAAAAAAAAAAAAACATGGATAATAACTAATAAGAATGAAATATCTCGAGAGGTATCTCAGACATTAGCTATTGGTTTTGTAAACCTTTACGTAAATAAAAAATTTTCTGACTTTTCAATAAGTATAAAAATTGATATTCAATATTTCTATTTCTACTGCCTATGAAATGGCTTCTATAACATGAAAAGTAAACAGAGCACCCAATTTTATTACATATGAAAGGAGAAAATCTCGGTTACTAGACGTATATTTGATGTTCAATGTCTTGATAATTTACAGTATTATGAATCATCCTATTAAGATAAAGAAATAATAAAGTCAATTTTTGGCATTATTTTTTTAACTGAGATGTATATGTGTAACTCTTCTCCAAGGTGGATAGATATGGACAGAAAAGAGAGAAAATCAAACAAACATTAATATTAAAAGCATATGTCAAATTACTTTTGAAATTTCATCATAGAAAAACTTCAAATCTTGCACTGTTTGTAAGTGTCATATGATGTTACAAGTGGTTAGTTGTACATTTGAATTCATCTCATTGTTTTTCTGTTGGTTTAGCTTACAAGCAACATGCTAGGTGAAAAAGCACTGGGCTAAGAGTGAGAGGTCTTGTCTTGGACCAGCCATTAGGCGAGGATGCTGGGCATGCCACTGAAAAGCTCTACAGTTCAATTTTTTTCATCCATAAAGGGGGATGGCATTGGCCCTTCCAGTCACACAAAATGGGAGATGCAACGGAGATAATACGTCTGCAGGATTTTGAGAAGTGTAAAATGCTACATAAATTATAAGATCTTTTTTTTTCTTTTTCCCCTTTACTTTATTATTATTATTATTATTATTTATTTTGGTGAAAATTATAAGAAAAAAGAGGGGAAACACCAGGTTGGAAATTGAAGGAAAGTAAGTTTTTTGCATTTGTCTGGATGGGGAGTACTGTCAGACAAGAGAGAAAGAAAAAAAAAAAGCCTTAGTTATACTAAAAAAAATGTTTCTTAACATAAAATGATAAAATTTCATGGATTTATTTCCAAAAGTAAATATTCATATAACTTAAAGGTGTTTTTCCGTTGTCATTCCTATATTACCAGGCTCGGTTTGCTTTTCCTTGTATATTAGACTAGAAGGGCCATGAACCCGGAGGTCTTCCTACTCATCTATTAGTTTTTTTCCAAACTACATTATGCTTTTTAAATTTTTGTAATTCTATTACTTATAATATGAGCCTATGTCTTTTAAAATTAAGATAATTTATTACTTTACTATTTTTTTTTCTCCATTAAAAAGTGGGGGGGCAATCTACTTCACGGAGACATAATTTCTCAACCCCTCTTGAAATTAATTTCTTTAATTATGTAATTATATAGGATGAATAACCAAACATTAACAGCTAAGGGATATTCTCACTCCTGGGCATGCTTGAGGATTACACATACACAAACATGAATTACTTGTAGCCTCTTCTATTAGGAAGCAAACTTGACACATACTTCCTGTAGAGAATCCAATAAGAACAGAAAGAATTTTCATGTTATCATCTCTAATTTCACTAATTAGAAAGATTTACAGTTGTCAAGGAAGAGTCAGGGTGCATGTCTCTTGTTGTGCAGTTTTTAGACCACCAGGTGTTGCCTTTGTAATCCTGTCTGGCAGCAAGTGACAAGGTCTTTTTACAGTAGGAACCCATCAGAAGTCAAAGTTAGTTTCCACTTCCCTGGCTGAAAAATGCTTTTGATTTTCGTGAGCATCACTATTCTCTTTGGGGTGAAGAAATAAATCAACTATGTGTATATTTTCATTCAGATTTTAGATATTATTTAAAGAGATAAGGAAGCAAAGGCCTATTCTGCTTCTGACCTACCTTTTGAACACTACATTAACTGTTAAATCAACCTGCTACTTTTCTCATCACAGATGTCTAGGAGTGTAATTCAAAGTATTATTTCAATGAACTGTATCCTAGTTGACTGAAGCATCCACTACAAGCTACACACCACCATTCGTTTCCCTCCCTCTAGTACTACATTAATACAGGATATGGGCAGAGAATATTCAGTTTAATGTCTTAGTGCACAGAAATGATGAAAAAAGATACCTTAGATGTATAGCTCATAAGTAGCCCCAATATTATGACTGGCATTAGAGTAGCATTGAACAAGCAAGACACAAAAATAGAAACAAACATTAAAAACCTGAAAGAGGAAAAAAATATTAGCACAACTGATTGTATGGTTCACAGCTTCTTTCCACGTAAGTGTATCACAATAGAAAATAGATCTCTTTCGGAAGAGAATGGTTTCTATATAGAAATGTCTATCCCATATGAATACATCTGTACTTTATTAAAGCAACAATATTTAAGGAAAAATGATGTTTAAGCCAACATATTTACCCTTCCCAGGCATTTATAGAAACTTTATAAGCTATTATGCACATCAAATGAGAGTAAATAATTACTTTACTTCGTTTTTTCTTTTAATTGAATACGTTTTTCTCATGTTGTGATAAC
This sequence comes from Galeopterus variegatus, assembly GCF_000696425.1. NCBI lineage: Eukaryota > Metazoa > Chordata > Mammalia > Dermoptera > Cynocephalidae > Galeopterus > Galeopterus variegatus. The sequence continues at coordinate 202,463 of NW_007728735.1, read as the reverse complement.
AGGTTTATTTGAAAGTGAAAGTAATTTGTTATAGAACACCAGCTTTTATAAATGGAAATTTCTACAACAGAACATTGTGAGATGTTTAAATATTAACCAGACATATTACTCACTCTACACTAAATTTCAGAAACTTAATACAAATTAAGTTCATACTTTATTGCTAGATCTTGCTTACCAGTGCTAAGAAATCCCACAATGTTCAATTCTAATTAAAAATGAAATTGAACTGCAATTCCCTGGAAACAAGGGCTGATCACACTCAATAAGTTTTATTTAATTTATCTCAGAAACAAAATAATTGAATTGCTCATAGACAAAGACAAAAAATGCTTACGCTGTTAAAGAAATACATACTTTTCATTTTTTATATTTTCAAATGTTCATAGCTGATTGCATATCTCATATATATGGCTCAAGATATTCAAGGGTCCAAGATTATTCGAGACACCTTTATCATTCACAATTTCTGTATGGGAATTACTGGGGCTGTACCAAACAGCCCTATGTATAGTATAAGTATGCACGTAGTTGAACATTTTTTTAATTTTAAAAGAGATATAAAAAGACTATTGTTATTTGTTATATATTTTTAAATTGAGTTATTACTTTTAGAAAAACTTTTTCAAATGCTTGACTTACATCCTTGAATTGTCAAGACTACTCCAGAAAGTTTTTAGATTACTCACTATTTAATTTGTATATATATTTTTTAATTTAAGAAAGCTGGAGTTTCCCCCGCGGCCGCCGGCAGGAGTTGGTGCGGGGTCCGGCCGCCGCCGCTGGAAGGCAGGGGGCTCCGCAGCTCCGTGCCCTCGGTGCGCTCCGCCGCTGCATCCCCGGGGACTTGGAGACCCCACGCGCGTGGCCCTCGGGGGACCGCGGGACACGAGTCTATCCTGAAGACACCATTAGAAGGAGACCTCAAGAGAATCTCAGCACTGTGAGCTGAAAGGCAAGACACCAGCGGAAAGAGAAAGGGGCTGAGAGGCCAGACCGGCCCAACTCTGCGAGCTCTGTGAGTCACCCCCAGCCCAGCCCCACTTGCGG
>NW_007728735.1:194448-197447 GCF_000696425.1 Galeopterus variegatus | reverse complement strand
CCATAATAATCATATACATTGTATATTGACAAAATAAAAATTTAACGAAAAAAAAAAGAAAGCTGTCATCCAATGAGGCATTATGATTTTTCCATGGTTATATATCTCTTAATAGTGAAAATGTGAACACTGGTTTTAAACTAATAGGAAAAATGGAAAAAATAACCTGAATATGAATGAAGAGTATACCACCGGGAAAAGAGCAGAGCAAATGATTCTTTGCTTCTCTCCCTTTGTGTTTCCAATTCTTTTAGACAAGTATTTTTTTTTTTTTTATATAGTTCAAAGTCACAACAGGCCTGCCACATGTCTGAGATCTGCAGGTTTAACAGAGAATGGCTTCATCTTCAGAAAGAGTGCTCTTTGGATACAAGGTTGGATTAAGGAGCAATAATTCTAGAATCATATAGATTGTATCTCTAAGTTGCTCTGGACTTCCACATAAGAACAGAGAATTCAAATAATTAGAGTTGCCCAGTGATGACATGGACATGAACACTTTTTTAGAGGATAGATAGAGCTGATGAAGGAGAAATGTCCATCAGTCAAAGAATTCATAGAAGTCACCCTAGCAGTGGGCAGGTCTTATCTGAATTCACTCTTCTAATAGTACCTGCCTTATACAGGTCAAATAAATATGATTAATAAGATATCATATGATAATACTTTGAAACAGGCATATGTTAAATAGTATCACTGTCATCATTAATACTACAATGACATTTTACTAGATCTCAAAAATGTTTCAGAAAATAAAAAAGTGTGTGCATAAAAAAGTTAGATGAACACATCAAATCAGAAAATAGAAAAAAAAAAACTAAGATAAATACTGAACATTAAGTAGGGGGAAAACAAAGTATATATATTTTTACACTAAAAGAAAACAGATGATTTATTGTATTAAAATCAGAAATGTTTGAATTGAATCAGAGGGAGTGAAACCCTAGCAATATATTTTTTACAATATACATTCTTGAAATAAAATAATAAATATTGAAAAATGTGTTAAAATCAGAAATGTTTGAAATGAATCTGAGGAAATGAAGCTCTAGCAATGTTTTTTACAATACACATTCTTGAAACAAAATAATAAATAAGTATTGAAGAAAAAGCAAATAAACACTGTCAGTTTATTGGAGCATGGTCCTGAGTTCAAGCTCTGTATCAGCCAGCTGACAAAAAAAAAAAAAAGCAACTGAAACAAACTTCAGTAGGAAATAAAAAAAATAATTAAGTAGGAAGAGGGAATTATTTAACATAAATGCAGAAAATAATAAAATAGAAAACAAAAAAGGAGAAAAGTATATGATTTTTCAATTTATGAATCTGAAGAAGTATTTGCACATTGTAATATCTGCAAACGTTAAGAATGGAACAAATTCATCACAGCTGACAGCAAGTTAAAGATTGTAGCATCTGGATAAATTAAATATTTCCAAAGTAGCCTGACCATGTCCCTAGACTCAAATCAGACAAAATATCCAGCAGTGGAGCATCTGGTCCAGCAGCTGCAGAGCATACCCTGCAAGTTGAAATGAGCACCGGCTTCACTTGGAAGCTAAAGAGGAGACTGCCAAGGGGAAGAGTCTTTAATAAAGCCAACAACGGGCAGAAACAAAGCCAAATTAATACAGAAATTAGTACAGGCATGTGTCATTTTGTCTCACATGTAAAAGTCAAATCTGCAAAGAGGAGAGTCATATCAGACTTCTATACAGCTTTGCAATTGTTAAATATTTAGGTCATAAAAATTTGTATGTACTTGTACAGTGATAACCTCTTTAGGCAGGAGATGATGAAAAAGAAAGGAGGTGTTTCCTCTATATGCAGACAGTTGAAGACTAGAAGATTACCCACTAACAAGTTCATTTTTGCAAATCCCAAAATGCATGACTCCTGATTGTATGACTGACACTGACGTGAAAGGAAACAGACAGGAGTTGGTAACTCATATGGAGCAGCCTTTCTCTTTAACTTCCCTTCCCCTTAACTCCCTTCTTGGACAAATAATGGTGCTTTTTTCATTATTGAACTTGTAATGAATATTCATATTTAAAATTATTAAAAGTGAAATAAGACTACAAAAATTGGCATTTTCATTTGGTTGTATAGGTCTATCTCTAACCTTGATCTCTTTCATTTTAATGTAGAAAAAAAAATCCTAATTCTATGAAGCTGTCTACTTCCTTCAAGTTACTAACCTATAATTTTACAAGTATGTCAGGCACAGGATGAAAAACCTAATACTATACAAATCCACAGCCTGCTGTGCACTACTCCCTATTGGCTTCATAACTAACATCTAGAAAGGGGTATATAGTAAAGCAATGCAACAGATAAAATCACGAAACCAAATGAATGAGAAGCCACACCACTTCAGATCTCTACAATTTTTTACAGAAACTGCTGTAATTTTCATATCCAATCTGTGAAAAATATCTATCAGAATCATTAATACTATCTAGCTTCTCTGCTAGCAGGCTCCCTAAGGAAAATTTTTAAATGACTAAATTTAATTTGAATGAGTTACCAGACCTACTGCTCCAGTGCTTATAAACCATTGTGCAAGAAACACTGTGTGGGGTACTTTGAGAGAAATGATAATCCAATTTCTATACAAAATCTTAATGAGAAATTATCAATATATAACTATGAAATTATCTAATAAGGTGACCACTTCAGATATTGGTATAAATTTTAGGAGTTAGAAAGCACAAAAAACAGGTTAAGATCTGAAATGGGAGGAATGGTTTTCTTGGCAGTCCTCTCCTTGTTCACACTATGCAGATCTCAAAAACTCCTTAAAGTATGAAGCTAGTTCCAGAAGCATTAAAAATTACGTGATTGGGCCGGCCCGGTGGCGCACTGCTACAGTGCGCCGCTTAGGAAGCGCGGAGGCGCTCCCGCCGAGCGTTCGGATCCCGCATACAGACCGGTTCCCGCTCACTGGCTGAGCGAGGCGCGGGGGCAACGCCGAGGGTTGCGATCCCGTTGCCGGT
>NW_007728735.1:190526-193448 GCF_000696425.1 Galeopterus variegatus | reverse complement strand
GCAACACCGAGGGTTGCGATCCCGTGGCCGGTCCCGGTCCAGTACAGGGGCGACACTGAGGGTTGTGATCCATTGCCGGTCACGAAAAAAGACAAAAAGGAAAAAAAAAAATTACATGATTGTTAAACAACCTTATTATTGGTGATTAGGTTTTATCCTTAGAAATAATCACCATTTATTGAATATTTGCCTATATTCTGACATATACTTTGCAGTTGGATCTACACAGCAATGCAAATAATGGTGTTATTAATTCCCTTTTATAAAAGGTTCTGGGGCCAAAAGTGTAAGTAACTTGTCTAATCACTCAGCACAAAATAGTGGAGCTGAAAAAAGAAGTCTGTTTTTAAAGCCTATGTCTTTTCCATCATGCCATATGATATAGTGCCTCTATGTCATATGTGTTCCAAAGAATATAGAATTTCAACCAAAAGCTATGCCCATTGATTATTTGTGGTGCCTGTCAACATCTTTTATTCTCATTAATTTTATTGCTTTTTATTATTGTCTTTCAATTAATCTTTGAAATATAATTCTCTTTCTCTTGCCCTCCTTTAATTTTCTCATATCTTTTTGTTCTTTAACTCTACTCACAAATATGTATGAAAGTACACACACACACACACACACACATTAACATTCGTGACTAAATTTGAGTGAGTGCTAGACCTACTGTTTTTGTTCTTTAACTCTACTCACAAATATGTATGAAAGTACACACACACACACACACACACACACATTAACATTCGTGACTAAATTTGAGTGAGTGCTAGACCTACTGTTCCAGTGCTTATAAAACATCTCTCTGCTACATACTATTTTCTAACAAAGCATGCTAAAGTATAAAATATTTTTAGTAGTACAACATATTTAATATATTACAAAAATATCTTTATCTTTCCACAATATATGTTCTATCAACTCAGCCTATATATGGGAATGAATGTACATATTATTTGCATTCCCTTAAAGGAGACACATATTAAATATTCCATATTTCAAATAGTAAAAAAAGTTTACCAAAAAAGTACTACTCCAAAGAGTACTTAATGAATCATAATTACTATTCTAAAATCCCTTAAGCCCCGGGTGGGCTATCATTAATTAAGGTGGACAAATAATACTGGTATAAAAGTTAATCCACTGAAATACATATGTCAGTAAAACAAATGTTTGCCTTCGATTCATTCTTACCCATCATCCATCTAAGAAAAACACCCATAATTTACTTTCTTTTTCTCTCTTAAGTATTATTTAATTCCTATGTTATTATATAGTCCAAGTGACAATTATTTGAATATTTTAATAACTTAGGCTCAGCAGAAAAATTCTTAAAGGTGAATTAATTATAGATTGGATAACTCAGAGTACTTAAATAATTACCCACATTAAAAAATGAGAAATGATTTCTTGCTCCTCTTACCTTAAGATCGATGACTGCTTTCTGCATCCCCATGATCAAATTGATTCTATGCTTTATCTTCTTAAAGTAAATTAAACCATCCCTCATGCCACAGGCTAACAGTTGGCCAGTCACAAGAGTAGATTTAATCAGTTAACAGTCTCCCCAACTGGAAGGGCAACTGAGTTTATCGTACATGCACATCTTGTATTTTGTCTCAATTCAGATTCCAAGCAAAGAGCTTCACATCCTTAGACTGTAAAAGCATCAACATTACTGAGTAATCCACCATGAATACCCACTGCAATTGGTGCTATAACTTAGAGCTAGATGCTATTCTTCACTTAACAAAAGGGGAGGATTATTTTGGTCCAATAGAATCCTATCATTCATACTTTCTATTATACATCAGTAGTTATCAATCCTGCCAAAATTCTATATTTCAGTAATTATTTTCTTCCTATTTCTCTTCAACATCCATCCTCATTACATAAATAGACTAAATCACAGCTAATTGAATGTGTTTCAGTATGAGTTTTTCTATTTAGTGAATCAGAAATGTATAATAGAGAAATCGGAATTAACAGTGTTTTAAGAATGCAAAACAGAAACGACAGCTGCATGCATTTTTGTCGTAGTATTTGAGTTGTTCCATGTACTCTGCTGATGCTTACACTATCATTACTTTGATAGAATCGACTTAAAACTTAATCTCAAAATAAATATAAAATAACATGCTAAATTTTACTTGCAATTAAAAATATTCCAATACATATTCCCAAAGGTAGTTTAATAGAAACAGAAAGATTTAACCAAAGGATCAAAATAAACAGAGATTTGTACCTCATTAAGATACAAGGTATTCCACAAAAGGGCATTTTCCATATAAATGAAAGTTGATCTTTTAAGCCTTAAAACTATTTTCCTGGTTTTATTTCAAATGATGTAGCTTTATCCTGATTTAAATGAACCTAGTATGGAAATGCACAAACACATAACTTAAAAAAAACGACTCCGCTTTACTGAAAGCCAGGCCTCTGGAAACAAAATAAGAACGCTGGGCTGAGAAACAGGGTGTCCCAGCAGAACTGGGGGTGGGGGTTTGAGCAAGCAGGGAGATTTGAAAATTCAGCAGCTTTTTACAATATGAACCGAAGGACTATAAGGTACAAAGGGAATGATAAAAACTTCTTTTTTTATTCTATTGGGAGATTCTTGCTTCAAAGTTATTATTACTTTTTAGAAGTCTTTCGATTGAGTTTTATCTGATTATGAAAAGCGATCTTCATTCTTCACAAAGCCATACCTAAGATGCAACAATTTGAGATCAAAAGCAGTGAAATTAAAGTGCTTGTTCAGGAAAATCATGTCTAAGAATTTATACTAACGAAATAACTAAACAAACTACCAAGTCCATCCAGTCCATTGCTTGTCAAGGTTACAATGCAGAAAAGTGCATTACCGCAAGCTGATTTTTTTTTTTTTTTTTTTTTTTTTTTTTTTTTTTTTTTTTTTTC
>NW_007728735.1:181926-190198 GCF_000696425.1 Galeopterus variegatus | reverse complement strand
TTTTTTTTTTTTTTTTTTTTTGTCTTTTGTCTTTTTTCCGTGTCCGGCAACGGATCGCAACCCTCAGTGTTGCCCCCGTACCGGGCCGGGGGCCGGCAACGGGATCGCAAGCCTCGGTGCCGCTCCCGCGCCTCGCTCCGCCAGTGCGTGGGAGCCGGTCTGTATGTGGGATCCGACCCCTCGGGCGGGAGCGCCGCCGCGCTTCCCAAGCGGCGCACCATCCAGTGCGCCACCGGGCCGGCCCTCGCAAGCTGATTTTGAATGGGCAACTGTTTCATTAAAGACCTAAGTAAAGCCCAACAAAAGGATGTGGAAAATTCAGTACCTAAATATGAGTATTTTTTTTTTGCTTTTCCCCCCAAGTCTTACTTTGAAAATTATAAATGAAAGTGTGTTGTTCATTAATTCAACTATCATTCAACTTGTGCTTATGGGAGCTATGAATATGCTAGGTACTATTCTAGGGTCTGGGATACAACAATTAGTAAATATTAACATGCAACTGTTTCCAGCCACTTTTTCAAGGGGAGACAATGTGTTCATAAGCATTAAATCTTCGAAATCCATCATAATGTGGCAATACCAGATTTTTACATAGAAGAAATTAAAATAATATTTATCATGTAAGAAGGGAAGTGCACACATTACTTCTCTGCAGATAAGTTACCCCAACCTACATTGTTACGGGTATGTGACACAGACAAAAATATAACAAAATCAAGTCTACAAGTGGATATGTGAACATCAACTATCAGGATTCAACAATTAGACCTCAGTAAGGGCTGATATGCAGTTCATTGTTCATAAGCAGCACAGAGCAATGAAAAAATGTGAATTACCAATGGTTGGTGGGTGATGCCACAATAATAAGGTTATATCTAATAATGTAGCAAAAAGTGACTGAAAATTGGAGAGAATGTGGTAAAGGCATACTATCTAACTTAGACAAATAGAAAAAGGCAATTTGCCACATAATTCACTTTTCCTTAGGCTCCAATAGCTGGTTCATAAATGCTGTACTAAAAACTGGTTCATGAACTGTTCATTTAGTAATCCATGGTGAAAATTGCAGCTTACGGTTACACTTGGAAAAAAACCCTAAACTTTATTTTGGGATTATATTCTGCTGATTGTAGCTGATATTTTGTTTTCATGTACTAACACAAAACTGGTTCATGAACTGTTCATTTAGTAATCCATGGTGAAAATTGCAGCTTACGGTTACAACACTTGGAAAAAAACCCTAAACTTTATTTTGGGATTATATTCTGCTGATTGTAGCTGATATTTTGTTTTCATGTACTAACATAGCTAAATAAAAAGTTAGGAGTACTATGTTGAACTCTTATCTATTGGCTTTTTGCTGGAAACCATTGCTTTAGATTAGAGAAAGAGTCAGCAAGCTTTTTCTGTAACGGGCCAGATAGTAAACATTTTAGGCTTTGCAGGCCATATGGTTTCTGTTCCAACTATAGTACCTTGATTATATCTGCATCACTGTTTTGACTATGATATTAAATCCATCATAAGCTCTCTGAGGACACAGTTCTTAGCTAACTTCTCTTCGTATTCATTAGATCAATAGCCTACCATCAGCATCCCACTGAAAATATGTAGGAGAATTTTCAATTATTATAATTATAGGGGGTGCTATATGTATGAAATTAAATGGCCAGGGGAAGAGATCCTACATCCTTCAGTCGATGGAACAATCCCGCAGGTGGAAGGTCTGTCCTGCCCAGAATGCCAATAAGTGGGTTAACTGGCAAAAAGTTACAAGTAGATAGGAGAAATAAGTTCTGGTGTTTTATTAGATGATGATTAATAGTAAGGTAATTGACCGATTTTAAGCAAGAAAGCATCATTGTCAGCTTGTATTTTTAGATAACACTGGCAGCAAGCCTTGGTATTTTTCTATACTAGGGCATATCTGAAGAATCAAGGGTCACTTATTGATTTCTAACTTGTGAAAGGAGGTATACTGGAATACCACTCACTGAGGAAAAATATCCAAAAGTGGGAAGGGCACAGGAAAAGGAATTAGTTCAGTTTTGGCCATGTTGAGTTAAGGTGCCTCTGACATGTCTAAATGGAACATTTCAGCACTCAGTGGGTTGAACTCAGATGTACAACCCCACTTGGCAGACTGCAATAAAGTCAACACTAGTCTTCTGTCTGATGAAGCATTTGAAACTACCTCTATACATGCAGGGACTGCACATGGTCAGAATGTCTTCTTCATAAGATATTATCTCATTCCTGAATTTCTGGAAATATATACTAATGTTAAGATTCACTGAAACTTAGTCTGTGCCAGACACTCTTTCATATGACTAAATATATTGACACATGCAATTCTCACTGTAACCCCATGAGGAAGATTCTTTTATTAACCATCCTCATTTTAAGGTGGAAAAACTGAATCACAGAGGGGCCAAATACCTTCTAACTTCTACTCAGTCACACAGCTGTTAACGGGAAGCCATGTTTTGACCTAGGTGGACTGCAGAGGGTCTACCACATTATAGTGACTCACATGCACGGCATACCCTCCCTCTACTAGTCCTAATATTTAAGTCTCTCCAAGTCATTTTTTTCTGCCAGCTAAAAAGCAAACAGCACTGAACATTTCTAATGCTATTGACACAACTGTTCTTGCCCATGTCTTTATAGACATGGTCACTAGAAAGTTGTTTATAGATTTCCCTTCATAAATTGTCTTTACTTCTAATTCCAGAAAATGAACAATGTTTTTGAAACCACAGATAATTTCCAACTTTAGACAGACTTGAGTTTGAATTTTCGCCTTGCGATCTCCAAGCTATGTGATCTTGGGCAAGCTGCCACAGCCCTTCAAAGCCATAGTTTATATCTTTAGGTGACTGCTAGTGTCTCCCTTGTAGGGTGGCTGTGAGAATTACAAGGAGAATTATGCATTTAGCACACTGTAAATTCTCAATATATGAAAAGGTTTACCAGAAAAGCTTTACAATAAGGTTGTTTTCCAGAACACCTGGGAACTATGCCCATTTGTCCTTTTTTCTTTTTCCTGTACATGGTTGTGAATGGGAAAACTATTTTAATGAGTAAATAGAGTTGATAAATGATTTCAGCAAAGTTGCAAGATACAAAATCAACACACGAAAATCAGTAGCATTTCTATACTCCACCAGTGAACATGGAGAAAAAAAAAATCAAGAAAGGTCGCCCATTTACAATAGCCACCAGAAAAATAAAATACTTAGGAAAAAAGCTGACAAAGGATGTGAAAAATCTCTGTGAAGAGAACTACAAACCACTGTTGAGATAAATTAAAGAGGAAACAAGAAGATAGAAAGATAACCCATGCTCTTGGATTGGAATAATTAACATTGTGAAAATGTCCATATTACCCAAAGTGACCTGCAGATTCAATGAAATCCCCATCAAAATTCCAATGACATTTTTCTCTGAGATGGAAAAAGCTATCCAGACATTCATGAGGAATAACAAAAGACCATGCATAGCCAAAGCAATCATGAGCAAAAAAAATAAAGCTGCATGCATAGCACTTCCTCACTTAAACTATATTACAAAGCCATAATAACCAAAACAGCATGGTACTGGCATAAAAATAGACATGCAGATCAATGGACTAGAATAGAGAACCCAGAAATCAATCCATATGCCTACAGGCATCCGATCTTTGACAGAGACAGCAAATCTACATACTGGGGAAGAGACTGCCTTTTGAACAAGTGGTGCTGGGAAAACCGGATACTCATATGTAGGAGAATGAAACTAGACCCATACCTTTCACCATATACCCAAATCAACTCAAAATGGATTAAAGAATTAAATATACATCCTGAAACAATAAAACTCCTTAAAGAAAGCTTAGGGAAAACACTCCAGGAAGTAGGAGTGGGTATAGAATTCATGAATAGGACCCAAATAGCACAGGCAACTAAAGGTAAAATAAACAAACGGGATTATATCAAACTAAAAAGCTTCTGCACAGCAAAATAAACAATCAACAGAGTACAAAAAAACAACCAACAGAGTGGGAGAAAATATTTGCAAAATATACATCTGACAAAGGATTAATATCCAGAATATACAAGGAACTCAAACAAGTTTACAGCAAAAAAACAAATAACCCAATTAAAAAATGAGCAAAGGAGCTGAATAGGCATTTCTCAAAGGAAGATATACGAATGGCCAATGGACACATGAAAAAATGCTCAACATCACTCAGCATCCTAGAAATGCAAATCAAAACCACACTGAGATACCATCTCACTCCAGTTAGGATAGCTAACATCCAAAACACTGAGAATGATAAGTGCTGGAGAGGTTGTGGAGAAAAATGAACTCTCACTCACTGTTCGTGGGGCTGCAAAATGGTGCAGCCTTTATGGAAAATGATATGGAGGTTCCTCAAACAATTACAGATAGATCTACCATATGACCCAGTGATTCCACTGCTGGGAATATACCCAGAAGAATGGAAATAATCCTGCTGAAGGGATACCTGTACTCCAATGTTTACTGAAGCTCTATTACAATAGCCAAGAGCAGGAACCAGCCCAAATGTCCATCATCTGATGAGTGGATAAGGAAACTGTGGTACATCTACACAATAAAATACTACTCTGCTATAAAAAAGAATGAAATACTACCATTCACAACAACATGGATGGACTTAGAGAAAATTATATTGAATAAAACAAGTCAGGCACAGAAAGAGAAATACAACATGTTCCCACTTATTTGTGAGGGCTAAAAACAAATAAATAAATAAACAAACAAACAAACAAATAAATGGGGGGGAGAAGACAGAATAACCACAAAAATTCCTTAAACTATTTAAGTCAAGTGAACAGATACGATGTGGGTGGGGGAGGGAAGGAGGTGGAGAGGAACAGGTAAAGGGGCATGAAAATCAAGTACAATGTATTTTGAGAAGTAAAAAAAAAAGAAGAAGAAATAAATATTCTTGATTTGAAAAAAAAAAAATCATCATACCCCACAGCTGGTCAGGAAAGTTTAAGAGCAAAGAAGTAGGTATTAAATCTGCAAGGAACAAAACAACAGTAAACTTGAATAGTATATGTAGTAAACAAATAATTCACCATGTTTTTCCTTTTGTCTGGGCTGGCTTGGTGTCCTGCTCCACTGACTATGTTCTAGACCTTCAGGGAACTTCTCCAGGATCCTATCCCCACACTCCCTGTCAAATTAGCTGGCTAGAATTTTATGTCCCAGGGTCCTTTTCCTTTTGCCTAGTACCTGCTGCAACCTCCCTGCTCAGAACATCCGGGGTGAACTGTTATCAGTTCTCTACCTGGCATGGTCTGGCTTTGCCCTAGGAAATCTTTATGACCTGCTTTGGCCTTAAAGAATAAGACTAAGGCCAATAAAGTATAGCTCTGTGTTCAGCTTGGGCTGTCAGACCCAAGACAACCCATTAGATTGTCTTAGTTTGTTCAGGCTGCCATAACAGAATACCATAAACTGGGTAGTTTAGAAACAACAGAAATTTATTTCTCATAGTCCGGAGCCTGGGAAGCCCAAGATCAAGGCACAAGCACATTTGGTGCCTGGTGAAGGCCTACTTTGTGGTTCATAGATGTGTCTACTAGCTGCATCCTCCTCACATGGCAGAAAGGGTGAGGGAGGTCTCTGGGGTCTCTTTTGTTAAGGGCATTAATCCCATTCTTGAGGGCTCTGCACTCATAACTTAATTACCTCCCAAAGGTCTTGCCTCTTCATACCACCACCTTGGAAGTTAGGATGTCAACATATGAATTTGGAGGAGACACAAATATTCAGACCATAGCAGTTGTTCAAGAAAATGTTTTGTCTTGGAAACTTTATATATACTCAGGGGAAGAAAGTTAGTTTGCCATTTTTTTTTTTTTTTCTGTATGACTAGTGATAACAGCAGCTATTGATTATTAACTGCTGTCTATGTGACATGCAGTGAGCTAGATATGTTAAATATATTGTTATTTAAACCTCAAAATAAATCTGTAGCAATGTACATAAGTATTATGCCTGCCATTCAGAAGACATGACTAAAGCTCAGAGCTGTGGCTAGTCCAGAGCTGTACCATCAGTCAGTGTCAAACCTGAGTTTGATGTTATGTCCATCTGGTGGCTACTATGCAGCTGTGCCTCTGCTATGCCCCCCTACTTATATAAACAAGCTTCACTCCAAGAGAACTAATTAGGATTAGGATCTTGACAGGACTATATCTTCCCCCCTTACACTAAATTCATTCAGAGCAGTAACCAAGTTTTCCTCATTTTTTATATCCCTAGACCCTTGCACATAGCCTACCACATTGGAGATCAATGAACATTTGCTGAACAGATGACTGAACTAACAGAATGACTCTATAATAAATCTGGTAAAGCTAGAATCCCCTCAGATGTCAAAAATGATTAAGTCCCAACTCACAGTCAGATATCTGACCATGCACTTACAGAGGCTAAATTTATAATGTCATTGACAAGTAGTGACAATAGGTGAAAATATTATTCATGGACAAAACCAAAGAGTTAAGCATTTTGTAGCTGAAATATACCAAGATAAAAAATGGCAGCCCACAAAATCACTGTCTACCCAAATATACCAAGTTTCTATCATTCAAAGTGCAGGTATAGTTTAAAAGTGCCACAACGATAAATACTAGCATATATCTTGTGTTCTAAAACTGTAAATCAGGGTAGTCCTCAAAAACCTTAGGCAAGTGGGGCAGAATCCATCATAATGCCTAAAAGTCATTTGCTGAGATTTGCTTTTTATTTTTGTTTATTTTCATTTAAATTAATGTGGAAACTTGTGCACTGTGGCAAACTTAGTATATACAGCCAATAGGCCAATGCTTTTATTTAAATGATAAAGGCATCGAAAGAAGGACATTTGATGGGGAAGAGAGAGGTAGCATATCTCAACATGTGTGAGTGAAGTAAATGCAAATTCTGTTCAAATGGCATTCTCTGAGTAATTTTATAAAACTACCTGCAAGGCTAACATACAAACTATTTTGGAGATTAACATGTGATGGAAAATAATTCAGAAATTGTATTTGCTTTGTGTGTGCGAGTAAATGAGCCATTATTAGTATATATTCTTAAAACATGGATAAATAATAATTATCCTCAGCCTTTTAATCATTTAATTCACATTTACTACACTGGGTAATTGCAGCTTTGGAACCCTGTTAGATGTTTTAAATGTGATAGTTTTCAGCAGTCTTGGTTTGTGGTTTCTCTTTCCTCTCTTCACTATGGTTTTGCATTTATGTCATTACATTAGTGGATATCCGAACCCATGAAATTCTATGAATACTCAGAATTCTTCATTCCTTGGGATGAAGTTCCTATGTGTGACACTTCCAAAGCAGCTTAATATTATCATCATATTTCTCTGATATTTCATATGACACATTATTTTGTAAAACACTTAAACTTTGTTCTCTTTTAATTTTTTCCAGCTTGAATAACATATGTAACTCCGGGCATGGTTAGGTATATGTGAGTTGAAGTAAATTAATCAGTAAATTAACATATTACATTTACTCACAAAATTAGACATGCAATGTTTAATTACTTGGTAAAGCTTATCTTTAAGTGAATAAGTGTTGCAAGATAAACACATTAATCTTCACAATACACAAATAAATAATAAAATATAGTAAATGGGAAAAAGCCTAATTTAGATTAAATCAACTGTTGCTAGAATACGCTATATTTGAAAGAAATTACAAAAGGCATTTATTGAACACTTAAGTTCAGAAGACGACATACCTCAGAATTCTGATCAAATCAGCAATTTTGTTTGGCTCTGTAATTAACTCATATAAAATTATTTTCTACTCAATTTTTGGTCAATAGACATTCATGTTGGTAAATCAAATATATACACTCATATATTTACTTTTATTCTGAAGGAATGCAAGAGAGGAGTAATGGCAAAATAATTTATTACAATGCTTATATATATATGTATGTATGCTTATATGCTAATATATAATGTATATATATATGTGTATATATATATATATATGTAAAATAAATCACATTAGCAGTATTGTCCAAGGAAATTTATATTGTTATTTCCCCTCAAAATGTTATTATTTTGAGGAAATAGTCATAGTAGTAGAGAAAAAGCACAAGATCTCTCTCCATTTAAATTGAAGGCATGTATTGCCTTTTACACCAAGAAGACAAGTGGATGTGAAGATCTCAGAAGAGCCTATGTGATATAGCATTTTCTCCTGCA
>NW_007728735.1:177819-180533 GCF_000696425.1 Galeopterus variegatus | reverse complement strand
AGAGCGTTCCAGTTGCCCTGCATTCTTATCAAGATTTGGTACCAACAGTCTTAATTTTAGTTATTCCATGAACTTGTAGCGGTATCTCATTGTGGTTTTTATTTATATTTCCCTGATGATTGATAATATTGAGTATCTTTCCTAGGCTTATTTATCATTCATATAACTTGTAAAATGTCTGTTCACTGGCTTTTTGTCTTGAGTTGTATTCTGAACGTGAGTCGTTTGTCAGGAATACATACTGAGAGTATTTTCTCACAGTACGTGGCTTCTTTTCGTTTTCAAATGTTGTCATTTGAAGAGCAGACATTTTAAATTCTGATAAAATTCATTTTTTTTTTTCTTTTTTTGGTGGGGGGATATTTGTGTCCCATCTAAGAAATCTTTGCTAAGGCAATGTAAAGCTTTTTTTTTTTTTTCTTTTTCTCCCCCATGTGCTTTCTCCTAGAATAGTTTAAGTATTCCCTTTTAAGTCTAAGATCCATTTTGTTCTAGTCTTCAAGTATGAGTGATTTCAGGGTCAAGGTTCTCTTTTTGGCACCTTTTTGAAAATAAACTGACCATATGAATGTGTGCTCATTTCTGGACTCTATCCACTGACCTATATTTATTCCCTTATACTAGTATCACACTTGATTACTGTAGCTTTATAAAAGTCATAAAATCGGGTGATTTTATGTCATAAATCCTCCAAATTTCAACTTCTATTTAATGTAATTATACCAATTTGAAACTTAAGAGAATATCTGCTTGTTTTTTAAAAATCTAAAACTTTTACAAAGCTATTTAAATTTTTAAAATAATTGATATTTAGAAAGAGACAAGTCCAAAGATGTTTATTTTCTTGGTAATTACTACATAGCATGAGACTACAAATAAATATTTAATATTTGAGATGAGAACTAAAATTTTTACATAAACCCTATAAAAGAATTATGTCAATCACATTTTTTTTTTNTATATATATATATATATGTAAAATAAATCACATTAGCAGTATTGTCCAAGGAAATTTATATTGTTATTTCCCCTCAAAATGTTATTATTTTGAGGAAATAGTCATAGTAGTAGAGAAAAAGCACAAGATCTCTCTCCATTTAAATTGAAGGCATGTATTGCCTTTTACACCAAGAAGACAAGTGGATGTGAAGATCTCAGAAGAGCCTATGTGATATAGCATTTTCTCCTGCAATGGGGTTTGTAAAACATTATTTTATTTTATATTTCAAGTAAACTTAATTGAACTATAATTTCCATACAATAAATTCACTAGTTTTTAAGTGTATTTTTCAATGAGTTTTGAAAAACATATATGCCCATGTAACCACCACCACTGTCAAAGTTTAGAACATTTCCATCACCTCCCCCTCCAAAAAATTTCCTTATACTCCTTTGCTGTCAATCCCCCAGCCACCAATCTTAGGCAACCACTGATCTATTTTCTGTCTCCACAGATTAGATGAACTCTTTCTAAATTTTCATATAAATGGAATCATACAGTATGTACTGTTTTGGATATATCTTGTTTTCATTCATATTCCATCGCACAGTGTTAAAATTAAAATGGAGACTGGACCAAAAAAATTCCTGAGCAAACAAAACCAGGTAGGCCTTAAAAATATCCTTGATCAAACTTGAAAACATAAGCAAAACCTGATTTGCATCATAAGTGCAAACATAGGCAAAACTTAACTTGGGTAACTTCTGCTTATGTTAGACAGAAATGAGACAACCCCAGCCAATCACAAGCAGCCAACTAAAATAATTATGTGACTAGGGACTTACCAACAACGTATCCCAAAAAAAGGTAACTTTGTAACTTTAAACCAATCAAGTTTCTTTAACTTTTGCATTTTCCCAGTAAATGCTTGCCTCCAGCATTTTGTCATTGGAACACCAAACCTCTGCTGGACTGGAATTTCCCAATTCTTGTATTGCTTCTGGCTCAAATAAACTCTTTAAATTTTTATTGTGCCTCAGATTTTTCTTTAACAATGGATAACCACAATTTGCTTATCCATTCACTTTTTGATGGATATTCGGATTGTTTCTAGTTTGAGGCTTTTATGATATGAATAAGCTGCTATGAACATTTGTGTATATGTACTTTTGTTGATATATTTTAATTTTTCTTGGATAATAACCTAGGACTGCAAATTATAGGTTATATGGTAAGTTATGGTAAGAAATTGCCAAACTGTTTTCCAAAGAGCTTGTGTCATTTTACATTCTATCAGCAATGTCAGAGCGTTCCAGTTGCCCTGCATTCTTATCAAGATTTGGTACCAACAGTCTTAATTTTAGTCATTCCATGAACTTGTAGCGGTATCTCATTGTGGTTTTTATTTATATTTCCCTGATGATTAATAATATTGAGTATCTTTCCTAGGCTTATTTATCATTCATATAACTTGTAAAATGTCTGTTCACTGCCTTTTTGTCTTGAGTTGTATTCTGAACGTGAGTCGTTTGTCAGGAATACATACTGAGAGTATTTTCTCACAGTATGTGGCTTCTTTTCGTTTTCAAATGTTGTCATTTGAAGAGCAGACATTTTAAATTCTGATAAAATTCAATTTTTTTTTTCTTTTTTTGGTGGGGGGATATTTGTGTCCCATCTAAGAAATCTTTGCTAAGGCAATGTTGTAAAGCTTTTTTTTTTTTTTTCTTTTTCTCCCCCATGTGCTTTCTCCTAGAATAGTTTAAGTATTCCC
>NW_007728735.1:175826-176659 GCF_000696425.1 Galeopterus variegatus | reverse complement strand
AAATATATTAATCCCTAAACATATCAATTTCTACTAGGTTTTCCAGCTATCTTTATTTTGTTATGCTTGCTTTCAGAAGACCTATAAATCAGCAGTTTTCTCCTTTCTGACCTCCTAAGTAGCCTGTTTTACCAAAATAAAATAGTAGTAAAAGTTTCTTGGAAGACATCTAGAGTTCAAATATTTGATGAGAACAAATAGTTTGGCAAAAAATATAGCTCATCACCCCACAATAATGCAAGTATGCTACTAGACTATTATCTAAGTTATATTAGGTATAATATTAAAAAATTTTAAATCCAATGCACAGTGGGCACTGACAAATCAGAATGGATTCTAAGCAAGTGGCTCAGAAATGCAGGGGTATATTGGCTCAGTAATCACCTGGATATCATTCTATAGAAACACCATTGACCAAAGAACAGCAAGGAAAACATGATGGATGGATGGATGGATGGCTAGATAGACAAATGGAGGAATCATGCAGCTTTTCCTCAAATATTTAATTGGAGGCATTATGATGATTAATTTCATGTGTCAACTTTACTGGACTACTGAGTACCCAGATATTTGGTCAAACATTATTCTGGGTGTTTCTATAGGATATTTTTAGATGAAATTAGCATTTAAATTGGTAGACTGAGTAAAGTAGATTGCTCTCCCTAATGTGGATGGGCCTCATCCAATCACTTGAAGGTCTGACTAAACAAAAAGTCAGAACATCCCCTGAGTTAGAGTGAATTTCTCCTGTTTGACTGCCTCCAAACTGGGACACCGACTTTTTTCTGTCTTTGTACATGAATAAAAAAATCATCTTTTCCTGGGTTTCAAGT
>NW_007728735.1:171778-174534 GCF_000696425.1 Galeopterus variegatus | reverse complement strand
AATTGGTTAATTCTGTCTGATGTAACATGAGATGCTTTTATGATAATATAAATATGCAATGTTAATATTGAAAAAACAGAGTAAATTATATAATAACATCAGTAGAAATTTCTGTGGAAAATTTTAGGGAAATGGACCAAATTTTTCTTTTTTCTTTTATTCATTTGCCATCACAGAAAAGCTTTATTCAGCCCACACTTATGGAAAATGTACTCTGTCCTAGGCACTGTGCTAGACACTGGGGATTCAAAGACAAATGTCTCTACTCCATTCCTCATGGATCTTTCACTTCTTCCCTCGCTATCTCAGAAGATGGGGACTTGCACTAGCCCATGTGGTAGGCCTTTGTGGCTGTGTCTTTAGCTCTATCTTTCACAATTCCCTTACTTAGAAAAACATAGCATCATGGTAAGAGCACATGCTTTGAAACCAAACAGCACGGGCTTGATTGAATTCAAGCTCCTACAATCATCACCTGTGCGACCTGGGCAAATTATGTAACTTCTCTCTGTTTCAGTTCCCTCAACTATAAAGTAGGGATAATTGTACCCTCCTCAGAGGGTTATTATAAATAAGGGTTACTGAGGTAACACATGCCAAAGTATGTATAACAGTGCATGGTATATAATAAGCACTTACAATATGGTGAAATTTTTATTGTTTGAAGTCTCTAAATGTCTTCTGCTGATGGGTATATTGGTGTTATTTCTGTCAGTTTTTTGCATTTCTGTATACTTAAATTATTTTTTCATTTTTTTAAACAAAAAAGCAACAGAAAATTTAGTACTATTTACAATAATGATGAAAACATAAAGTATCTTTGAATTAATTCAAAAAATAATTTATAACACTTTCATGGGTAAATAGTTAACACTCTATTAAAGGACATGAAGAAAGATCTGAAGAAATGAAGAAACATAGGGTTCCAGGATGGAACAAAAGAACATTGTTAAAATGGCAATTTTCCGTGCAATAAGTTTTAAATTAAAATTAATTTTTACATTTTTGTAAAAGGATAGCTGAAACGATTTGGAAAAATAAAACTGGCATTCTCAAATATAAAATAACTATTACAAATCCATAAAAATAAAAGGTGTGTCATTGTTAAAGAAACAATCAAACAAACAAAAACAAAATGGAATAAAATAGAGCTCCAGGAGTTGACCCACAGACACTACAGAAATAGCCCTNAACAAAATGGAATAAAATAGAGCTCCAGGAGTTGACCCACAGACACTACAGAAATAGCCCTACAAACACTACAGAAAGGATGAATTTAGTAAACAGTGCTAGAAAAGCACTATTTTGGATCTTGAAGGTTTGCAAGCCTTGAAAGCTCCAGTTTTGCTGAGTCTCTATTGTAAAATCCTCTCTCACTACGAGGGTAAACATCAAGTCCTTAAATAGGTGCCTATGCTAACATCTCGGCTCACAAGACAACCTGGATGTTACTGCCTTCTGCCCGCTGTGGCCCATCAAATCCCATGAAGGAGAGGCACAGTAAGTTTCCCCGCCAGCCTCCTCCTCTGGCTTTTCCGAATGCTAATCAGAGCCTCCTCCTCTGGCTTTCCCGAATGCTAATCAGAGAAAGGTGATACAAGGCTTTATTTCCTCTCTGGTCTGAATAAATTTGTCCTACTGCCATTGCATTTTCTACCACTCAGGAGTAATGTTTATGGCATTTAATGTAGCAAGCTGCTGTAGCTAAAATACTTATAAGAAAGTTATTCTTTCCTTCCAGTCTCAACAGATAATCTGCGTTTTACAATTATATTTAAGAAATTTACTTGTTTGCATATAACCTCAGTTCGAATTCTTTTTCTGAATAAAAACTCAAAACTCATTTGGACCAGTTTATACAACATATTTGGAAAAAAGTAAAATTACAATCAAAATATGCAGTTTTAATCTTCAGTTCACATTGATATAATGTGTTTTGGATAATGGATTTTATGAATACATGGCACTTATTTTCTCAAATTTATTATTTTCAATGGTAGAAATCACTGGAGTGATGAATATATATTAGTATTTTAATACAGGAGATAAATATCATTTTTCATAATATGATACACATAAATAACATGTCAATGCTTTGCATTTTAATCACATAAAATAAGTTATATTTAAAATATTGATATAGATAGCATGATTTATAAAATATGATATTTGACTGTAATTGCTTTAATTGCAATACTTAAAAGTTGAAAATACAAATACCAACCTTAAAAAAAAAGAAAAACTAAGTAAGTTGAGGACAAAGCACAAATAGGAAAAAAGCAAATTTCATTATTTATTTGCTTTTCTTATTTAATTTCCTCCCATCAAACTGCCACATGAGTAAGTCACTCCATCAGTGCAATCACTAATATAAAATAGTGTATATTTCTTCTCCATCTTCGAAGGTCACAACACATTCCACTATAAGTTACCACCTAAATGTTTCACACATAAAAGTAAAAAAAAAAAAAAAAACAATAATATCATGAGCTTTTTGTTTTTGAAAAAAAATTCAGAAAGACATAATATTTTAAAATAGACTAAGAAGGCGAGATTTTTCTATTGTAACATTTAGATGCATTGTGTTCAATGTACCTATTGTAACATGGGATACAGCAGGTACCATACTTTAAAAAAAAATTAAATAACCAATCTCTCTGGGAAAAATGCCCTTATTCACTAGTGAAAAACTGAAGTTTGGGCCGGCCCGGTGGCGCACTGCTACAGTGCGCTGCTTGGGAGTGCGGTGGCGCTCC
>NW_007728735.1:169140-170968 GCF_000696425.1 Galeopterus variegatus | reverse complement strand
AGTCTTCCCCCTTCATAAACTGACAAGGCCACATGAGATTCTAGCTGTGCTTGAACTCTGATCTCACTCTCCAAAGGCCTTTTTCCAAGAAACTACTATTGACACCAACTTAGATATTCAATGTATAGTAACTGCATCAGTAATACTACCCTATGACAAAGCAATTCCAGTCTTAAATTTATACCCAGTGAACCGGTACATAAATTCACCAAAAGATATGTACAAGAATGTTCATTAACAGCACTATTCATAATAATGCTCAAAGCTAAACAACCCAGATAGCATTCAGCTGTAGAAGGTATAACAAATTGTGTTCTATAACTCATACAATAAAAGACGATACAGCAATGAGAATGAGCAAAACTACAATGACACACAATGCAATGTGGGCAAACTTCTCTCAAAAATACAATATTGGGCAAATGAAAACAAGCACCAAGGTACATACACTATTTGATTCCACTGAATATAGTCCCAAAACACACAAAACTAAGCTATGCTATAAGAAGTCACGATAGTTCTTATCTCAGGCCTTAGTGACTGGGAGAGGTTATACCAATGGTTTCCCAGGTGCTAGCAACACAGCTGCATAAACTTTGCAGAAGTCCTTTAGATGTATGCTATCTTATTTGTGCATTTTTATCTGTGTGTGTCTGTACATACAAACAGTACATCAATAAGTTTACTAACAAAGTTTAACCATATAAAGATGAAAAATCTAAAATGTGATTTTCTTGAATAGTAGTGACTTGTTAGGACTTTTTATATAAACAATTTAATTTATGCCTTAGCTTAATATTTAGTAAACTAACGTAACAGATATTTCCGGGTATTTTGTCCATTAGCATAAAGGCAAGATGATCAGAATCATGCATGAAATGCTTCAGAGTGAGCAGAGACTGAGGACGGGTTAGGCAACTCTTCTTTATACACAAATGTTTGATTTGTGAATTAGGATATATGATGGAGTTTACCCAAACATACACTGTTTTTGATGATGCTGACATTTACCTAGCAAAAGTTTTCTAATGAAAACTTATGCATTTAGAAGATGTCAACATAACTAGTAAATTCAGTTTAAAAATCTGGAAAATTTGCCTCATAATTTTCTGAATTTACTCACTAGATATTTTGACACAAATATTTGCATCTTGTCTCTTCTCAAGTGTTCTTGACTTTACAGACAGGTAAAGGGCTTAAATTTTTTTTTGAAAGACAGACAAATATAAATCAGTATTTTCAGAAATTGTTTCAGACTTGGGGAAAAAGTCTCAAGACAACAGGCACTTCTAACTTTTATTCTGTATTCAGAGAATGAAGCACTTTTTGTTACTCTTGGAATCTGACTGGCCGCCAGCAACGAAGATGCTGCATCTCCAGCCTGGCTTTTGTTAGATTATTCAGTCACCTGAGTCCAGAGACCAAACATATGAGAACACCTTTATTCTCAAATTGAAAGGCAATTGAGTTAGTTCTCAGTAATACATTACAAAAACAGGTTTTGTATTGTTCTTATATTAATTTAGGGGCTTTCTTTTCCTATCTGTTGAGAAACATTGTTTATTCCATCAGATGGAATAATCTGATTCTTAAGACCTTCCAAGAACAGAAACTGCCAAATGATTGTGAATTCTAAATCACTATAGAAATTTTAAGAGAAAAAGAAAATTTTTTTGAGTTGGTAAGCTAAGCAAGAACTCAGCTTTCCTTATCAGGCCCCCACGCAAATAATCCTGGCTTCTTTTAAGTCACACATTAAGTCACCTATTTAAGAGATACCAGAATATTGTGTTTCCTTTCCAAATGGAAGACAAAATATAATAGTAAA
>NW_007728735.1:166906-168543 GCF_000696425.1 Galeopterus variegatus | reverse complement strand
CTTATCAGGCCCCCACGCAAATAATCCTGGCTTCTTTTAAGTCACACATTAAGTCACCTATTTAAGAGATACCAGAATATTGTGTTTCCTTTCCAAATGGAAGACAAAATATAATAGTAAAAGAAAATAAAATATTTAGAGGTACCCCACTCCATCGCTGACAGTATTCAGTTTCCAGGTGCTGAATGTATCATGACAGCGTTCTCAGTCTGTGTCAAACTTCTAGAAGCAGGACCACGAGAGTCAGTGTAAATCATCCTCACAACCCACATATTCTGACACACATATGCACACCAGAACAAAAGCAAATTTAAAACAAACAAACAAAAACAAAAAACCCTAGTGGAAAGAAGAAAAATTATTCTTTACCAATTTTCTTTCCCATTTCCAAGGCATTCCACTTCCATTTACTCATAATTATGTTTCTTATTCAAATTAAACTAAAACGTTTGGGAAGAAACTCATTTCATCTTAGGATGAATGTGAGTTTTTTGATAAGTGCTGAGAGTGCAAGGATAAGTTTAAATGATTTTATTTTCCCGGTTTGTAAAGGGCAAATAAAACATTGAGCCCTTCTTCCACTCTTTAGTGTGCTCCCTCGAGACACAATGACCCTGAGTTTTCCCTTGAGGAAGATTAGAACTTCTGGTATAGAGATAAATTTTCTAGCTATTAAGCCTAGTTTCCAGATTTTGCAATGTAGAAGCATCTCCAAATAACCTGTAGATACGTAAAAACATACTTCCAAGATTAGCCCAGGGGTCTCTTATGAGTTGTGCGGGAAACTGACACCAAGAGCAGACCCTTGTCCCTCGAGCACATAAGAGAAGCTACTGCTTTGCTGTGTGGAATGTAAGACTTTGTCCTAACTTTGTAGTTAAGTTCATGCTACCGTACATGCAAGTAACTCTGTGAATGCTTACAGAATGATAAATTATGTTCTCTTTGGCATTCGTGGAGAGGGCTCTTTTTGTTAGCAGGATTGTTTTGTTTCTCCANTTTTTTTTTTAAACTTGAGTCCATTTCACTTAGCTAATTATCAATTGTGGAAAAAATGTGTCTATGATGCCCTGTGTTTCTGATTTTTTTCAGAATTAAAAAGTTTACTACTGATTATTGACATTGCTGCTTCTGCTACTTTTAACAAGGGACATTTCTTTATTTTATTTTATTTTATTGATTATGCACATTCATGGGATACAAAGCTGACCTTCACCACCTGCACCCAGGAAATGATGGTCAGATCAATACTATCAGCATGCCCATTAACACAAATTGTGATTATTCTCCAGGTCCCCCACCCAAATAATCCCCAACTTCCCTCCCCTTCTCCTACAAGGCACATTACGCTAGCGAACAAATCCCAAACAGTTGGAGGATGAAGAAAAGTACGGAAGTCACCAGAACAGAGGTACTACCTGCATACTTCATTCTTGAAAGCAGACCAAAAGAAAAAAAAAAAAAAAGTTGAGTTAGAAAACTCAAAAACATTTGAGAGAGAAACTGAAAGGAACCAAGACTGCAAAACTACAGCATTACCCTCCCCTACTAAACCCCGTGAAATTTCCCCTTAATTAAGAGCTGTAGAGTTGCTAAATAAATGTAATAAACATTATCCAAACTTTCCTTTATAAAAG
>NW_007728735.1:164088-165606 GCF_000696425.1 Galeopterus variegatus | reverse complement strand
CAACCTCACTCATGCCATATTCAGCACAGATTGATTTAGGTTAATTGTAGGAACATAGTCAGGGTTTATGGGCTTTCTAATTAGCAAAGTATAGAAAAATTGCTTTGGTCTTTTCAATTTGTTTATCATTTGTAAAACATTAAATTTCTACTTTGTGTTAATATTTATTTTTAATGTGAATTTTAAGTATGTAATTATTTCTTAATTTGGTGGAGGACCAGAGAGATTAAAAACAGAGGAATAAAAGATGTATAAAACATAACCCTTATGCTTAATATACCTTGTAACTATGCAAATAATGTGTGTGAAATAGCAACAAAAAAAGTGACTATAGTTGGATTTTAAATAAAGATCCAAATTGGCTTACGTAGTTAGGGTAGGCTTCACAAGAGAAGTGGGACTTCAGATAAACCATAAAGTATTTTGAGTGAAGGAATAGGTTGAATATCGCAGATGAAAAAATAAAATAGAAAATACTTGGGAAACAAGTTGAACCAGATTTTTGTCTAAACAAAATTGGAATATCCACAAGAATAAATGAAGCCTTCTTCACAGAATTTGCAATCCCAAATTGTAAAAACAAAAAAAAAAGAAAAAAAAATTTAATCACATACATGATGTACTATGTATCATGTGAAGTTGTAACAGCCTGAACAGAAGTGACTCCATTCTGTTAAACTTCTAAAATTAAAAGCTTTTTTTTCCTTACTCTTGTAACCCAAGCCACATAGCTTGTAGCTGGATATTAGAGCACAATGACTCTTGTTCACATGATTTTTAGAACACAATGATTTCTGTTCACATTGTACACAGAAAAATTATAGAAAAAAATTATTAACCCAGATGGCCATTCTTTACTAACATACTAACTAGATCTTTTTTGAGGTTAACAGGAATTGAACCCATGCAGGATGATCACCATGAATGAGCTCCTACCTGGGAAGTTCCTTGATGTTTATCTACAATTTTGTGATTATGCCTGCACATCTCTGCTTAGGTCACCATGAATCAGCCCCCACCACCCATCCCTATAAACCCTTTGGCAAGTCTGAGCTAAACAAAGATGGCCTTTGAGACGCAAGTTCACCATTTCCCCAGGAAGTCGCTTTCCTGATTAAAGGCTATCTTTCCTTACACCAACACTTATCTCTTGATTATTGACTATTGAATGGTGAGCAAACGGACCTTTGGGGTCTCAGTAACAAAGTGTGGTAATGCTGGACACTTCTAAATCATATAGGGTGTCCAATTCAAAGATGGCAATCACTATTACAGATACACAAAGAGCTTGAGCATGTTCGTGTGTTGTCTTATTAAAAATCAGTTTTAAAATTCTTTCAAAATATGTCAGGTTTATCAAATCAATATTTAAATAAAGAGATTGGAACTTGAGAAAATATACAAATTACACAGGCTTTTTAACCTTTTATCAAAATAAATAACATGTAAAAGTGAGCCCGCGTTCAGCCTACTCTAAGGACCTTAAACATGGAAAGTGCTATTAAGAAGAAGCAATTA
>NW_007728735.1:150245-162234 GCF_000696425.1 Galeopterus variegatus | reverse complement strand
TCTCTTCAAAGTAGATTTTTTTAAAAAGTAGAAAACATGTCCAAATCAAGGGTGTAAATGGAGACGATGGTTAGATGGAAAAAAAAGAAAAGTCAAGATAAAATTGAAGAACTAGAAAGTAATAGCAAGTTGGATATCTAGTATAATGGCAAAAGTAAACAGATTCCTCATTTCTCCAGTACCAGGAAGATCAGAGGGCTGCCAAGAAATAAATGGATGAATGGGGATGTGGTTTCCCAGGATCCTCTCTAAACCAAAGGTAACATTTAAAAGTGGTTTAAATGGAGAGGAAAAAAAAGGGGACAACTCTCTAGTTTATTTATTCCAACGAGAAAGAGGAAAGAATAATTCCTGTCCCCACAATTTCCTAACACAAATTTGCATGGCTTTTTGCTTCTAAAATTCTAGGAAAGTGCTTATCTATTCAGTGATGAATTCCCACAACCATATATTTGAGTGCAGCTGTGGTGTACATGCACATCTTTATTTATACTACATACATACACTAATATGTAGAGAATCTTATTCAGCATTCTTATAAAATTTAGAACAATTTTTTTTATATTGTTGGTCTTCCTGACATTATTATTCTAGATCATCTTTCCCTCACCAAATTTCAGGAAGTAATAAAATACTATGTAATATCTTCTGCCATAAAAAAAAAAGGCCCAGATGGTTTGAACTAGGAGTTAAAGTATGCAGTTTTGAAGATATATATATAATATATATATATATTCCCTCACCAAATTTCAGGAAGTAATAAAATACTATGTAATATCTTCTGCCATAAAAAAAAGGCCCAGATGGTTTGAACTAGGAGTTAAAGTATGCAGTTTTGAAGATATATATATTATAAATATATTGTTGGTCTTCCTGACATTATTATTCTAGATCATCTTTCCCTCACCAAATTTCAGGAAGTAATAAAATACTATGTAATATCTTCTGCCATAAAAAAAAAAGGCCCAGATGGTTTGAACTAGGAGTTAAAGTATGCAGTTTTGAAGATATATATATAATATATATATATAAAATTTTATGTTGATGATACATTCAAGCTACAGATTTGCTATGTGTTCTAAACCAAATGGAAAGATTTTTCAAAAAAAAACCTCTTATGTTTTTAATTAAAGGTATATTTTCAATCAAAAGCATCAGCACTTTACATATGAATCTAAAATGAAAACCAACATTAAAATCCACATTAAGGAGGTTTAGATTTCAGGCAGAATTATGAGAGGTATATTCATTTAGATAGTAGGATAGCCTTTCTTTTCCTAGAGCTGTTGCTATAATATTTTAGTAATTTCAATGAGTACCTTGACAACGATAAGGATAAATCCGTTCCGTCAGCCTAGATTAAATATCTACTTGCTCTAGGGTTTCATATAAAATGAATCCAAGTTTGAGAGTTCCTTTTGCTTCTGACTTGTCACTGTCAAGTGCATTACTTGTAGGGAGTACATTTGGTGATCTGTCTACTGTGAGCAAAATAAAGTTCTAATTGTACTAGTAGATTTATATATGGTTGACGAGTTTAACTATTCTGAAATGAAGGATACACAATTTTGCACGAGAAAATATTCACTCTATCTGGACTGCAGAACTATTGCATAAAAAAAGCACAACAAAAAACAAAATCTTACCTCTAGAGAAGCTGCATTGCAAATTGATAGTTCCTACCTAATAGATAAATATTTCATAAGTTTCCCTGAACATATAGACAGAATTGCTACAATGTGGAATAGGGAAAGAACATGAGTTTTCTAGTCCTGGATTCCAATCCTCCAGTCTAAGTTCTGCGACTTACTAAATGGTATAATTGCAAAATAAGTAATCCCTGAGGGCCTCAGTTTACCAATCTGTACAGTGAATATAATGATATCTCAAAAATAGGGTTGTGGAAAGGACTGAATTTAAATGATGTCATGTAAGTGTATCACCTAGTTCAGTGCAAAGTTACCTTCTCATCACAACAGGGCTTTTCAAAAGGAACAGTATTTAGGGAAAAAAAGGAAAGATAAAGGGCTCCAAACCCATCCACAAAGTTAACACACCAAAGATAAGTTTCTACTTTCAAAATCACTGTAGTTAGGGTTTGGCTAAACATACACTGGCTAAGATTCCTCTTGGCCCTTTGAACTTTAACTGCATACGAGGGCTAGACCCAGCTACCCAAACATCAGTTTCAGAGTTAAAATAGAGTTAGGTTTAGCATTTCTCTCTGATATATTAACTAGATGCATTCATTAAGCTATTCACTCATTCAACACATAATTTTTGAGAAATAATCAGTATGTATCAAGTATTAAGATGGTACCAAGAGCTGAAGATACAATAGCAGAGAAGCATAGACAACATCTCTTCCTTTAAGAACTTATCATCTAGTACAGAAGTCACATACTAAATAATATTACAAAATACATAAAATTATAGGCTGTAATACTTGTTAAGAAAACGTTTATGCAACATTTATCCAGGAGGCTTGGTATCGTCTGTAAGATTAAGGAAGCATTCTCTAGGGAAGTAATAATGTGTGACCTGAAGGTTGAATAGAATTTGAGTAGGAAAGAGTAGAGGGAACAAGATCCAAGCAGAGGAGACTGGAATGAATAAATGTTCTGAAATAGGAGGGCTAATGGTATATTTCAGAAATTAAAAGAAGGTAAGAGTTAGGAAGTGAAATTATACAAGATGAGTTATGCAGATGTCAGCCTATTAAGACATTTATATACAATACTAAGCATTTTGGTCTTTATGTTAATGGTAATGAAAACACATTGGAGGGTTTTAAACATGTGTTGTTATGACCAGGTATATGTTACGGAAAGATCACTTTGGTTGTTGAATGAAGGATAAACTGAAAAGGGAAAAGACTGGATGAAGACACGTATCTCTGGAAGTATGGCCATTGCTCTAGATCAACATATTGGTTCTAATTCTTCACTCTCTTATATTGGTTTTTAAATTCACAGCCTTATCATAACCTTATGGTTTTCAGAAAGTTTTCAGAAAACTTAAAACTTAAAGTTTTCAGAAAGAAGGGAATAAATTAGAAACTTGGTCTTGATGATAGCCTCATAATACAATTTATTGTTTATATCAGATATCTTAGTCAAAATATGGACACTTGTTGACACAGCAGAGCTAAAATCTTATTGAGGTCAAACAAAAATTTCAAAGGGTAGTACCATACATGGTAAATATATTAATATATATTGACTTCAGCTATCGACTCCAGTGGTTCTCTACTCTTGGTCTTTGAGCATATTGAAAATCTTATTTTGCACAATTATCAATGTTTTTTGCTAGGAGTTACCATAAGGATGTTGACAACATCTCTTGACTAGAATTAGGTCTAGCCATTAGAAGTTAGCATACCTTTGTCTCTCCAGAATTGAGAATGGGGATTCGGTGGGAAGGTAGGGTGAGCTGGTCAATAGAGGATTAGTCAAATTAGGTTGATTGCACAATTGAGGTTGAAAGATGAAAGAAGTGGATTTCATCTTAAGAAAAATTGAACTTTCTCATTACTCTAAATGTACATATATCTTTATTTACAGAAGTTCTAGTTTTATGCACTCCAATAATAAAAGTTCTGTTTGAAATTATTTTACATCTGCTTAGTGATTTTTACATTACTTGAGAAAATTCAAGTAATGTAAAAAGATGCTGAAAGATATGGGGTTAAAGAATATATTTGTAAAGGGGTCCTCAAAAAGCCAGTGCAAGAATTATTTTTTAATTATACCACAAAAGGAAATGAGGACCTTGTTAGTTGAATAACTCAGCAATGAATTGGTTAATGCTGTTCAAATGGTAGATAAAAAGTACTTTATCATAAATCTTGTTCTTTATGTTCCTTATGTTTACTCACCTTCCAGAAATTTGTCTAATAAAAACTAACATTTATTAAGGTATTTTTTATACATAATACCAGTTTTTTTCATATGGATGAATTTTTTAGAAATGTATTATTTATGATTGAAGAAAACAATATTAAAATGGTTTTCATGCTAACTTATGGTGGTTACCAGAGTTGGACTCATGAATTCTAGAAAAGGAAATGGTCCTCAGAGTTTTCTTACTATCATAGTCATAATTTAAAATTATTATTATAATTAATGTTGTTAATAATAACACTGAGAAGAGTACTAATAAGTTTTGTTGAAAGCCTAGGCATAGTACTTAGAATTTTCATATGTTACCCTATTTGATCTTTGTATTTTAGGGTTAGAAAATGTCATAATTTTATATTGGTTAAATTTTAAGCTCTTACTACTATGCATAAAGACACCATATGGGCTAAAGGTACATATAAGACAAGTGTCCTCAAGACACTTGACTTCCATCTGCTTAAAATTTGTCATAATATACTGATTTTGTTGGAAGGAGACAGTTTACGGCCGTCTGCTAGAAATGGTTGTGAAAAACTCACAAATTCCAGATGTCTATGTTGTGAATGTTGCCCCATAAGATGCAAACTGCATGACCTGCACAACTGTATGAGTGGTGCTGGTAAAAGAACTCCAGTCTTGTGCATAGATGGAAAGGCCAGGTGAGATTTTAGTTTCCTGGAAATACAGGAGAAAACAAATTTCTTTAATTTTTGAGAATCCTGGATCTTCCTGTAAACACTAAGAAAGTAACCAACTTCTATATAAATATATATATTTTATCAAGCTACTTGGATAAGCATTCTCAGAAATTATGTGGGTTTTCCCTTTGCACATGTTCAATCAAGCAAATATCTGTTTATCCATAATGAAGTTGGAACGTGGCCTTTGATTTTCACATTTTATTTCTATCCCTGAGGTAAAACGTATTAATTCAGCCTGGCTGCTTTCTTTCTAATACCAGAAAGACTTCTACAGTGCTAACAGATCTTTACACCACCATTTCAAAATGTAGGAGTATCTTTAGTCAGTGAAAAGTACACGAGGATTGAAGAACTATTTAGCTAATAAGGTGAAACAAAGGGTCCGAAATACAAGGTATTTCATGTTTTAGCTCTTACATTTCCATGAGCATATATTTTGTATTATTCATCAACCTGACCAAGTTCTTCTCAATTAAGTGAATAACGTCTTTTTGTGACATATCTTCAAGAGCCTGGAAAGAATAATTATATCTAATAAAAAGAAAATAAAACTCTAAATACATGAAAATTAGGAGCCCAATTTACTTATTCTTAGTGGAGAAAAAGGGCTTGTATCATCTCACAGAGTTAGCTCACCTACAATTCACTCAGTGAACACTTTGTGGCAAATGTTATTATATTATTATATTAATTTTACAGATGAATAAATGAACTTGTAGGGAAAGTGATTCTCTTAAGGCCATAGATTGAGCCAGGAGTAAAGACCCAAAATGTCTGATTCCAGAGTCTATACTATTAAGTACTAAATTCCCTTGTCTCAGTAGTTAATTTTCTGATGCTAACTAGTCTAAATAGGAGAAGAAAAATGTGGCACATTAAAACAAAATAAAGGAGTTTACGTAGCTCACTAATATTTTAAAACTTGACTATACAAGTATAATCTCTGAGTTGTAGAATAGCAATAGAAGTTTTAAATTCAAAATCCTGTCTATGTAATTTATGTTTATTTTATTTTTAGGTAGTCTTTTTTTGTGACTATATGCTATTTTGCATATTTTGGGAAATATTTCTATTTATAATTAACAAAACTGCATTAATCAAAAGCAAAATTATTTAAAATATTCAAAGAATTTATATAAATGCCTATTATCTAAGACATTTACCTATTTTTATTTGTTGAAAAATTTAAAAACTATAACAGCAATGCATGCTTGTTGTAAGTTATATACACAAGCCAAAATGCAAAAAGAAAAATTAATAAAAACCAGCCTAATATCTATTACAGATATATATCCAAAACAAAATGTGATGAAAATATTAATTCTTTAACACACATACACACAAACTATGAAATACACTTACATTAGGGTTAAAAAGGTGAATAAATGGTCTATTTCTTTCTATTTCCTTAAACTATTTTATCTATGCAAATTTCTTAGCTTCTTTAGATATCATTTTAAAATTAACAATTTACTACAGATAAATATTATTGATAATCTTTCTTAAATGAATGAAAAATAGAAGATTCTAATATAGAAGATAATCCATTGTAGCAGTTGAAAAATTCTTGGCATTGGTTTGGAATAAATTCGTATTATAATAGAAAACCTTAAAATTAAATACTAATAGAAAGATGTTACCTTGGTTACTTGCAAATATATTAGTAAATTAAAATCTGGAAATAAAGAAGGTGAATTTTTCATGTCTATAGACATATATATGGAGATAAACTGTAAGATAACGTAAATACACTAACAACTGCAGCATTCTATCAAACACTTATGTTCCAACCTACAATAAGCATTCTTGTTCATGTATAAGTTGTAAACAATGTTCTTCCCATGGAACGATGTTTTTCAATGAAAATTTAAAATATATTAAAATTATTATGGGAATCTAATATAAAATTACATAAACCATTATTTTAAATAGACTAAATGTTTAGTAGATCAATAAAAAATGAATATACTAGAAATGAAATATACAATATAAGTTATACCATTTCTTTTCTCATCCTGGTCTGTAATTTATTTTCATGTTAGTATTACTATACGTTATTGCTACATTGCCATGATTATATTTACTTTTCCCATACCTTTTTCTATATCACTGATTTTTTTTCTCCTATTAGAAAAGGATATACATAAACATAAAATACCAGTGGCTTAACTTAAATCAGATAAATAACCCAAGAGAACTGATTAAATAACCTATAGCATCAGGCTTCTGTAGACCTAGAATTACAGATGGAATTATCCCACTTGCTATGAAAAATGGGATGCATATTATACAATTTGAAAGTCGGCCCAGATACATTTTCTATGTTAAAAAAAAATAATTGAAATTGCTTTGTGGTATGGAGAGGGCAGTACCATGGGTGACATATTGTAGCAGAAATAAGCCTCTCAACTCTCAATATTTATCTGATGTCAAATGCAACAGGTTCCATGCATCATACATTTATGTGATCAAGAATATTGCTAGAAGTAGATTTTGCATTAAGATGATAAACACAGCTATTAACAGAAATCAGGGTCTGCCATAATCAGATCCACTAAACCAATTAATCTTAGCTGTTTCACAAAGATTGCTTGACACTAGAATGATAACATAAAGCATAAGAGGAACATTTCAGATGATTTGGCTTTCCATTTCCTATGTGGTAAACGTGAAATGGGCAGGGCCGTGGTGACTAGGATTAAATGCTCTCTCTTTTTTAGAGTCTATTCTGGGACTCTACATAGGAATGCATTGTTAGGTCAGTTCCCTCCAAGACAGTCAAAATCAGGAGATTATCAAAATAACTGATTGTCACCATAAAATGAAATATGATCAATTTTAATTCTGGTAAAGTTACAACTGACTTTAAGCAGAAAAAAAAAAAAAATTCAAGTCTGGGCCTCTGCAGATCATGCAGGATTACTGTGGTGTGGGTACAGCAGCATCCTTTCCACAACACTGACATAGTCCAAATGGGGACTTTATTAGCCAGAGTAGCAGAGACAATGGTAAACTTCACAAATTAAAATAATTCATCCACCTACACAGCCTTCAATTTTATAGTAAAGATTAATACTTCACATAGTTTGATTTAAAATACAATGTGATAAACTAATTTTTTTAACAAAATACACAAAACTTGTCCTTTGATTTTTTCAAAGAAAGAGGCATGCTAAACTGATGCATTCCTGGTACAGCCTTTTTAAGAAGTACAGCATTTGCCATAAGTTGAATTAAAAAGGTCTAACCTCTTATTTTTTACTGGAATGAATTGAATGAGTTCATCAATGCCAAGGCCTCTGCTTCCAAAAAGGACAAATTCCTTAGTCTTTTTGATCACAAAACCATCACTAATGTATGGTAACATTCTGGGCTTTCTTCTTTCTTTATTTGAAAGTTTTCTTAGAAGAGGCTAAAGTGGTGTAAAGAAAAGGGTAGGTGGCTAACATACGACACCTACTAAACATTTCCCCCATACCTAGTAGTGAATTGTCAAAGATAAAAAACCCAGATACCAGGAAATATTATATGACATTAGGTGTTCTAGAAGTTCTAGAAGCAGACTAGGATAACCATCTTTAGAGCTTTTTTCGTATTTAATCAGTCTCATTTTGTAAAATTATTTATGTGTAATCTAAATATACTTTGCTACAATTTAAGCCTATGTTTTATAGCTTTAATCTCTGTAACAATTAGAACAACTACCAATTTAATAACCCATGAAGATTCTTTCACATGCATGAAGACTATTTTTAACTTTCCCCTCAAACCTTCTTTTTTTTTTTTTCTTTTTGTCTTTTTTACTGACCGGCAACGGGATCGCAACCCTCGGTGTCGCGTCCGCACCGCGCTCAGCCAGTGAGCGGGAACTGGTCTCCACATGGGATCCGAACCCTAGGCGGGAGCGCCGCTGCACTCCCAAGCGGCGCACTCTCCAGTGTGCCACCAGGCCGGCCCATCCTCAAACCTTCTTTTGTTCAGACTTAATAACTCCCATTTAAATAATTCACCACATTTTTCACCACATTTTCCTGATCCATTGATGATTTTTTTATCCATTCCTCAATTTCTTCTATACATTTTAAAATAGAGCAAACCACACCAAATCTGATAATCTACTAATTAACAATGCTTGGGAAAGATCATCTTTTCACTTTTGAATATCTTCCTAAGATAAATAAAGTAGGGTTTTTTGGGGTTTTTTTTGCTTTTTGTTATTGTCCTGATATTTCATGGCCTTTGTCTGCTGCTCTTGTCCATACTACTCATATTCCCCTGTAACTATGAAATTTGGTGAAATTCTCCTGGAATTCTGAGACATCAATGCAGTAAGTGAATGCAATTACATAAAATCCCCATCTGGAAAAAAAAAAAAAAAGAATGGCTGTTCATTAAGAACTACTTTGTTCATATATGTATTTTTAAAATGTTTTTTAATAAAAAGAAGAAAAGAATAGATCAGAAACCCTTAGTCCCAAACATATTTCTTATAGGCCTATTTAGTGCAATAAAGTAATCCTGTTATTTTCAATTCATTAATTAGAATCTATTTCTTTCTGTGAGGACTTTGTTAACAGCCAACTAAAATCACTACAGCCTGGAAGATGTTCATAGCAGCCCAGCAGGCAATTTTTACTTTTCCATTAAACATTCCATATGCATCCATCAAGTCATTACAATATTCCACATATCTGTCAACCTTTGCCAGGCTATCACACACAGCATGCACCCTAAGAAGATTCTTATGAAATATTCATGACCATTTTCAAGTTACAAATTCTTCTCATTCAAGATAAGATTTATTGGCAACACTTTCCCGAAGAAGTTAATGAGAACTCTTCTGTAATAATAAACGAGCTCAGATATACAAGTGCCCTGTGGTTTCACCAGGCGCTCTGGATGAGAACAAATTCAACACCAAATCATGTTCAGCATTCTTTTGTTTAAGTGCGTAAGGCTATTATCTTTCTGATTGTTAGTAATTTGATAAATATATCAAAATTCAGTCAGTTTGGATAAATAGTGATTTACCCACAAAGACCATATTTAACCCACTGGTGATTTTTACCATAATTTGCAGGGAGAATATCAAGTAATATTTTTCACTCCTTAAGTCATGTTGGATTTGGGGCAGCTAAATCGGTAAATCTAAATCCTCTTATTAGTATGCCTTGTTGTCTAAGGGCAGAAGCTGACTGAAAGATTCTTCACATAAATGAGAAATCTTGTCCACATAGTAAGTATGTATTGTAACCACTCAATCAGCTCCCATGGGAGAGGGTTATGCTAAATTAATACTAAAACAGAGCCATTTTCAGGCACCTGTTGAGGATCTGTTTCTTTCCCCCAATTTTTTTATTTTGAAAATTTTTATTTTAAAGATTTCAACAGAAAAGAAAATATAGTACAAGAAACACTCACAATATTAGTTACCTGACTTCACTAGTTATTACTTTTTTCACATTTCCTTTATTTTTCTCTATGTAGCTTTCTCATTCTGAACCTTTTGAAAGTAATCTGAAAACATCTTCGTTTAGTAGTAAGAAAACATGACTGACACCACGCTGGTGCTAATGTCAGAGAGAATCCATCTTAAAGCAAAGGTTTATTCATAAACACAAATAATTTACCAAACTGTGGAGATCGGAAAGAGGGTTGGGTTTGAAATAACAGCCCTAGCTATTCTGTGCAATAAATGTGCTACAGTGGTTGAGACACTCAACTCTTTGAGACTTATTTACTGTTGAGCAGTGACCAGCACTACTTACACAGGGATTATTGTGAGGATTGGGAGTGTTTACATGACATAATGTATCTGAAAGAAAGTTATGGTGTTGCACACACATTATTCATGTAACTATGTTTTTAAGTCTCCACTAAAAGTAGGAACTGTTCCTTACCATGGTTACAACATAACATCGGTAATAATGAATGTTTATTGAGGATTTACTAAAGGCTGGCGATATGAAGACAACATTATCCTTATACCAGTTTTACAAGGAAGAATTTAAGTCTTAGAGAGGCTAAAAGGTTTGACTACTGACTCATAGTAATTAAGTGGTAGAGCTGGGACGCAAACTGCATATAACTGATCAGATTCTATACCCATAGGTTGTGAGGTAGGAAACTTATCTTTAGTACAAATAAACAATTGATGCAATGTACAAATGAAGACCACTCATGACAGTATTTAGTTACCTCTTCCTATCTCTAGTCCCTTCGCCCCAAGTATAATATTCTCGACCTTTTTTTCCTTTGCGAAGGATACTTAATTGGTATTATCTTGATATAAATTACCTTTATTAAAAGAAAAACTTCAGACAAAAATAAATTGAACAGAGTTTATTTGAGCATTAAAGATTCATGAATTGGGCATCACTCAAAACTAGAAGAGGTTTGGAGATTTCCAATTTAGCAGCATGAGCAGCGGGCTTTTACAGGCTAAACCCAGAAGCAATTAGTTGATTAGCTACAGCTAGTCATTTGCTTTATTTGGGTATGATACTTATTTTTAAAAATGGATTGTATCTACCTGTATTGCAATCACTTTGAGTACACAATTTATGAAGCCAGGCAAAACAAAAGAAAAAAAATCTACATAATTTAGTAAGTCACTTTAGGAATTTTTTTGGATCCCAAGGAAAATATTTTTATATATGTTTTGCCAGGATCACATCAAATAAGACATTGGTGGCCATATTTCACTTCATTATTTCTAACAGAAGTTACTTTTCTATTTTCTCCAAAACTCCTTGATTCTGATTTAACACAAAGCCCTTTCTGCTCTTTATCTTTGCTGTCTAAGAACAACAGACAATAAAGAATCCAGAATATTGTAGGCAATCTTGAAAACTTTAGAAATTAAGTTATCTTATTATCCAAAACTCCTTGATTCTGATTTAACACAAAGCCCTTTCTGCTCTTTATCTTTGCTGTCTACGAACAACAGACAATAAAGAATCCAGAATATTGTAGGCAATCTTGAAAACTTTAGAAATTAAGTTATCTTATTAATGATTCTACCTTTTGATCCAATCAGAATCATGTGTGTCCTATAGTGACCCATATCTTTGGTTGACTTCAAAATAGATTGGTGTCCATCAAAACATGCTGAAAGTAATAAACTATAAATATTAAAACAAACAGAATATGTTGGCACACATAATACCACAGGAAGACAATATAGGCTGCTTTGTTTCAGTTTGTTTACTGTTTTACATAAAAAAAAACCCAAAATTTAATTCAGGCACATAACACAAGTATGACCCAAATGTTTAAATAACCTCCTATAGAAGTCACATAAAACTCAGTAAGGAAAGACTTGAAAGAGGAACAGTAATGTTTGCCTGGTTGTAATATAATTGGAAGAAGAGTGAATTGCATTTTAAT
>NW_007728735.1:145245-149859 GCF_000696425.1 Galeopterus variegatus | reverse complement strand
AGGAACAGTAATGTTTGCCTGGTTGTAATATAATTGGAAGAAGAGTGAATTGCATTTTAATTGGCCAAATAGCACGAACATTTTTTTTACCAGTTTCAATCTAAAGTTAAGGAATCTTTGAGCTTGTAAATTATATAAACAAAGTATAAAGTTCAATATCACCTAAAACAGAAGGCAAAGCAAAGTGTCAAAATTATCCTCTCCTTAACAGAACAGAAATAAATTTTGGATTATATCACACATCTTTTAATATCCATATATACCATCACCAACTTGAACTATTATTTAATTAATAGATATGCTATTATTAAAGACAAAGAGATTATATTAGAATAGTCATTAATTTGAGTACTGTAAAAATGTCAAGTAAGCATGGCATGTTAGAACTCTAAGACTTCTCCTGCATTTCATTAAATGACTCACTATGATAAAATTTACCCTACAACTGCTTGAAAATTGCCTTTGTGTGAGAATTATGAAAGAAGTTTGATATGGGTAATTTATGTACTTATGACTCACAAGCACACTAATTCTTTATTGAAAGGCAGGGATAGTAATTTCAATAATTTAATAAAAAGATTAAGACTAAAACTAAAAGAAAATTATAACTAAAAACTGAAGAATAAATATGACTTTTTTAAAGAATTTGCTGATAATTCTTTAATTGTGAGTATTAGTCCAAATGTAAGTCTGCTATCATACTACATATATTTACAGATTATAGAAATTACTTACTTTTTAAAAATTTTCCAATACAAAATTTATTTATAATGTAGGATTATTCCAATAACAATTGGAATTATTAGCATTATGTTTTAAATTTAAGATATTCAAATAATTGTTCATTATTCATTTCAAGAAATCCATAAAAACTTATTATACTAAATAAGTTTGCTAGATGCAATCTAAAAATGCAATGTGAGAGAAAATATACAAAATAAAAGCATGTAAAGACTTAATGACATTTGGAAATGCAAATAGAGTCAATAAAAAGTAACTTTATTTTTACCTGTATTATAATGGCTTTTTATTCAAACTGCTCGTTATTAAAACCACAAAAGCTTTATTCTTAACTATAGAATATATGGGCCATAAAACTGTCCCAATACCTTTTGCAGAAACATGGCAAATATATTTTTTCACTTAAAAAGCAATTTAATGAATATTAATGAGGATAATTAATTTATGTTAATAATTACTTATTAAAATAATATTTTATTGAGTATATATTGTTTTCAAAGTCCAGGTGAGAATATTTTATGCTTGTATAGATAAAAGTTTTTATAGCTCATTAAAGTTTAATTTGTTATAAAAATTGGACATCTATTGAATTCAAAACTAGACACAATATATAGTACAGTGTAATTACATAAATTTTAGGAAGAGATACTTTTTTCTCCACAAATATTAAATTTTTAATGATGTCTCCTTCTGAAACTAATTTAACTCTGTCCTCAAATATTTAACAGCAACAAATTAGTAAAATCCAAACTGCTGCCCAGTACTCCCTACCAATCTGTTTCAGAGCAAGGTAATAATAATCATTAACCCATTTTTATCATGAAACAGTGAGCAAAAAATTTTTTTGAAAAAGAGAGAGAACTTGGGGTCACATATATAGTGACTAATAATTTGACATCAAGTGGATTCTTTTAAAACTTTGCTAGCATAGAACCAAGGGTTTATTCATTTATTTATTTAACACCCATATCCCCTATGAAATATCAGTGCAAAAATGAAAGAAACAGTGCTAAACCTCAAGGTCAATTTTAGGATATTCTAAATTTAAATATGCAGAGAAATCTTAAACTAAAATTTCAACATCATAATTTTTCCTGAAATAAATCTAAACCCTGAAGTACTGAGCTTTTACTTAAATGAACAACACAGGCATTATAACACTTACCAAATGATAAAATTTTAGATTTTGATCACATATAATAGTGATCACTCAGAAAATGGAATTTAATTAGAAAATATAATACTTGATAAAACTTTTTGGTTTGATTAAATTAAATATGAGCTTACTTTTAATGAATGCTTAGAATGTGGTAGACATTGTGTTGAGTACTTGCATTATTTCGATTAATTTCTACAAGTTTATGACATAGGCAATTTCATGATGTTCTTGGAACCATATGTGAAACCTCAACTTTCAAAATAATTTAATATTCTTATTAGAACTTATACTACTGTTCTATAAATGTAATATAGTTATAAATTTAAAATAGTATTATTTTATTAATAGTATATAATTCCACCACCTCCATAAAAAGTCTATGCATAAAAATAAACACTGAAGAATGAAAACATCTAAAGCATGTACTATCCTCTTAGGTCCTTGTGTATATTCACCTTTAATTAAAAGTGGAGCTATATTTATTTTTAACCATTTTTGCATTTATTTACATCTGTTTCAGTCCACACAAAAAATGAGATACTTCAATTTTTTTGTTTATGTCAAATGTTTAAATTATGCTACTTAGTACCAACATAATCCTTACTGCTAAATAATGCAAAAGTGCAATCTTGAAAGACAAATACTTATCCTGTAATTGATTTATCAAATAAGTATATTATTATCTTCAGTTCAGTTTTGCAAGTTTGAGCAAGCAGTCACATTTCCCCGTCATTAAACTCATGCCCTTTCTCTTTGGAACTTCATATCGATTTTAAGAGCTTCATAATAACCACAATAACTAATATTTGTTAGATTTATCATATATGCATTTTCAGGTTTAGTCCCCACACAACCTTATGAGTTGAGATAATTTTTATCATCATTGTAGAGATTTTGAAAGAAGAAAAAAAAAAAAAACTCAAGACTTCAGAGGAGTTAGATAATATTCTAAGATCACACAACTATCAAGTACAAGAGCTTGGACTTGAGTCTGTCTCTCCCATTTTGCATCCTGCACTGCTGTGTTTCTACTTAAAACAAGTTACCTGTTGAGCAGAGAGCAATTACAGAAGATTGTAAGGGCTGGGAAGCCTATCAGCAGCAGGAAAAAAATGCAAATTGCTAGCCAAGCACAAGGCAAGAGGAAAAAACGAAAATGTGAAAAGATAAGTCAGTATTACCAAAGTACCATAACAGACATCTATATTGGTGAATCCAAATAATTCCCAAAAAGTTAAAATATGTCAAAAGCTTACTGTGTAAGATTTTAGAGTAATATATAATATATACAAAAATATTTCTGAAACGGGTGGTTTTAGAAATCAGCTACTATTTTTACTTCCTTTACTCCCTCCTTCTTTCCTTCCTTCCTCTCTTCCTTCCTTCCTTCTCCCCCCCCCCTTGCTTTCTTAATTTATATTATAACATTTGGTCAGGAGAAACAAAATGCTCAGTACTCTTCCTTAATGGTGCAAAACATGTATGAATACATGGGGATCATTTATGCTAACTATGTTACAAAAAAATGCAAAAATCAACCCTTCTTAAACATGATGTTATTTGCTATGATTGGTTAATTTCAAATGGTATAAGAATATTATTAAATTATATCATAATTTAATATAATTTATTATATTTTATAAAATTTTATAATTTATTATATCATAAAAATATAATTAAATTATATCATCATGACTTAGAAGTCATGACTTCTAAGTTATATGGTTAATTCATGATACGCTTTGAAGATTTGTAGACACACTTTCATTTGGTTTTAAGCCATGAAAAATACTTTAATATTACGAATATAATGTAAAAGATCCAATTAGATTAGATATCCTTCCTCAAAATTTACTTTATTAAAGGCTGATTGCTAAATGGCAGAATAATAACACAGCAGAGTATAAAGTCTATTTATTATAACTTATGATTGAACTAGTATTTCAACAAAAAATACTTACCTTTTTTGAGTATAGTAATATTCGGTCTAAATCATTTGGAAAAATAACTTGTCAGTCAGTGGAAAAGGGAAAGCATTCTGATTAAAAAAACAACAGATTTAGCTTTAAAATGCATTAAACCATTGTTTTCTGATTTTGTGTTATAGTCCTGATGATGTTTTTCATGACAAATGGAACAGCTCTGGAGTCTTAGAATTGCAAAATATGGAGGCATTGGTCTTTTGTAATTACTTCTGAGAACTGGGTATGAAGTGCCTCATTAAATTATTCAGTGAACAAGCATATCCTTTTTAAGTACAAAATAGTGTCTGCTTTGTATTTTTGTTCGCAAAATGCATTCAAAAATTGTCTTAAGAAAAAAGAGGCAAGTTTGCTTCCATGCACAGAATCATAGCTAAAAATATCATTCAGTGACACTGAATTAAACATTTGTTTTAATCTGATTTGTAGAATGTCGCTTAAATAGATTTGCTCAATTTATCCATACTAGAGAAAATTACGAGGCATCAAAAGGTTCAACAGGAAAGGTGTCTTTCTCTTCTATCCTATCTTCTCAGCCTCACTGCACATCACACA
The DNA here is from genome assembly GCF_000696425.1 of Galeopterus variegatus. Lineage (NCBI taxonomy): Eukaryota > Metazoa > Chordata > Mammalia > Dermoptera > Cynocephalidae > Galeopterus > Galeopterus variegatus. Next base: position 145,422 of record NW_007728735.1, on the reverse strand, counting down.
CAGGCTATACCAGTGAGCTCATACATACACCACACACACACACGCACACACGCACACACACACACACACCATGAGTATTTTACCTTCAAACAATATTGATTTCCTTTTTATACACATTGTTGTACAAGGCAACACATATTTTTGATACTTATTAACTAAATGCATCAATATTTTAAT
>NW_007728735.1:142146-144811 GCF_000696425.1 Galeopterus variegatus | reverse complement strand
GATTGTAAATCACCAATATCTATAGCTATTTCCTTACTAACCCCCCAACTTAATGTCTTAAATTTAATTATTTTATGGATTAACTTGGGTTCGAAATTCAAACAGTATGTAGTTTGCTTTTCCTTGAATTATACTCTTCCTCACTATTTGTAGGAAGCAAGCTACTTGAAAGTATAAACACATAACATAACAGTTGTTTCCTACCTCTCGTTTCCTTCCAAGCTCCTCCCAACGTCTTGCCTGTCTAAGCACGCTTTATGGGCTTAAGTGCTGGTGAAGTTATATACCAGCCAAACATTGCACCACAACCCATGTGTGGATGTAAAGGCATATATCTAAAAGCCATTTGCCTTTTCTATTCCTATTTATACTAAAATATAAATCTTATCTGATGAGTAGATAGAAATGTTTCATTCATAGGAAACTACAAAATCATTTGGATCCTGGGATCATTAAAATTGTCATTGTAAGGATAAAAAACTATATAAGAATAACAATAAAACTAGCTAATATTTACCAATGTCTTACCATATGACGGAGAGTACTAGAAATATGATGTGCATTATAAAAAACAGCAATAGCATTTGTGGACTTTTACATATAATTTCATTATGCACAAATGGCATAATTAATCAAGATTTATATTCATTTGTTCTTTTACTGCATATAAAATTGACTGCTACAGTATGTGGGGCTGTGTGGTATGGACCTAAACAATGGCCCAGCCTCCTTGTTTCAGTGGGATTTACTTGATTTCGAGTTGTCATGGAGTAAACGGTATTTTTTTTTTTTTTGCTTTTTGTGAAAATGGCCCTAAAAAGAAAATCAAATGCTTTATTGCATTTTATAAAATAAATTTCATACTAGAGTGCTATTCAGCAATTTGGGAATTTGGAAGGATCTCAAGGTCTGCTTTACTATGTCTTGAATTGTCATTGAGAGAAATCTGAGTCTGTTCTGACAAATAAATGAATATTTTGCCTTAGACTTTAAAGAATTAAAGCACTCTTCCATAAAATAAACTGTTAGAAATACATAGCTAAAGTGAATACAAGCCTTTTATCTAAGGTTTAAGCTTAAGAAAACTAGCACAAGCTAGCTCTGGAGAGCTTGGATGACTTTTCTACAGCAACAACATATGGCTGTCAAGGCATATTTCTAAAAGCCATTTGCATTTCATAGTTCCTGTTGCACAATGTGGGGATTTTCTCATCAATCCCTTCCTAGAGACTAAATTAATGCATGCGTAGTATGTAAGATAAAACTAATGAGATCTCCTCCTTCTTGGCTGAAGATAATTTTGCTACTCATTTTAGGAGATAATTTAATATCACAATTATGCTTCCCCTTTGCCCTCCCTATCTCAGATGCAGAGATTCCCACCCAAATTCATTTTGAACTATGATTTAGTAACTACTGCACAGCTAAAATAAGATGAATTTTCTCTTTACTCATTCAGCTGCCTGTTCCCAGAGCAAATGCTCATTTAGGATCATGATTAACAGTTGTGATTCACAGATAAGTCAGTTGGTCCTCTGCCTTTTTCAACTCAACTGTATCACTCTATTACTTTACTTTTGAATTTTAACCCCAGAATATATTTGATGGACAGGTGAAGCAAGCTCAGCTATCACCATGCTAAATAACAATGTCCATTCCGTGCTTCCTTTTTCTTTACCATGTGAATGTGTATTAATAAAATACAGCATCAATGAGTTTCTCAAAAATATCTGGGACAGTCCACAGAAAACAGAAATGGCTAGCATGAAATTTAAAACATTAAAGAGAGGATGCCCTATCTCCTCTGCCTAGAAGACAAGGCCAAGTTTGAGGCAAGGCGCTGTCTGGAGGGGGATTCTGGATAAAACTGTTAAATCTAGTCTTATGCCTATAAGGAAAATGATCAGAGAAAATGAAACCAGGTTCTTTATAAATGTGTCTTATTTCAGATAAACCTCTAATTCACTGCTTTGTAAATATGGCCAAAGTGTTTCAAAATGTAAATATTCTCTGCAACAACTACAAATAAACTTGCTTTGTTTTAACTCATTGTGTACTGATGCGGATTTTGAGTATTTGGGCTTTAAGCACCGTTGGAAAATTTTTAACTGCCTTATTTTATTTTGAATTTAAAGGTACTGTTTCTGCTTACAAAATATATACACAATCACTTAGAACATTTAGAAATGCAGGGAAATACAAAGAAGTAAAAATAATCCATAATTCCATATATCTGATTATTTAGTCAGCCCCTACCACGCATGACATTTTTAGTCACTGGTAGGTTGAACGGGCAAGATTCATGTTATGTACCCAAAACTATGTTACTTTGTCTTCCACTGTCCTTTTAAAAATACCTAGAGAGGAATATTCTTCCTCAAACACCTAGATGAAAACTTGTTCTGTCCCATTATTTTTCTGATTATCGGTAATAAAAAGACGTATATTCAATTTAAGTCAACAGCCTTAAATAATTAGAATTCCTAGTCTCACATGGTGATCAAAACTCTACCTTCATTTAAAATTTCATCTTCTAGACCCTCCATCGGCTCAGGTCTGCAGTTGGAGAAGGGGTGTGGAATGTTTTATTTCTTTCTCAATGTGCTAACTGTAATCTTACCTCTCTGGTGCTGGAAAGGTTTAGGAATTGAGGTTCAGTAGGTAG
>NW_007728735.1:130340-141488 GCF_000696425.1 Galeopterus variegatus | reverse complement strand
GCTCCCTGCCACATGTGTCCATGGGAAACACATGTATTTTTCTGCTCCCAACTCTAGGGATCCAGACCAATTCCAACTTAGACACGCCTTTTGTGGTAATTTATTAGATGCTTAGCAAACCCATCTCTTTCCTTTAGGTTTCTCAGGTAGAGTAGAACACCAGTCTACCATGTCCCCCTCACTGCAGGGGACATACATTAAGCCTCTCTGTGGTTCCACAGAAGCCCAGGCATTCAGTGGAACTCATCATAGATCTCTCCAAAATTCCTCTTCATAAAATCCTCTTCCTTCAATCTCCAAATCTTCTATACCCCAGATACAAGTGAGGGGCATAAAAATAATCTAATCTATTTTCAATGATTTCCTTTGACATGTTGATGTTTGTTAGCTCATGTTGAAATGTCCACTCTTTTTTATCTTAGAATCCCAGCTAAAAATTCCAATTTAGTATCTTGATTATCCATTTACTGATCTACTCTAGCTACACACACACACACACACACACACACACACAGACACACACAGACATTAAGGACTCAGGACGTGAGAAGAGGCTACCTGGATTAAAATCCTGATTGTTTCATTTAACTAGCTCTTTGAGCCAGTCCCTTATCCTTTTTCTGNTGATCAAAACTCTACCTTCATTTAAAATTTCATCTTCTAGACCCTCCATCGGCTCAGGTCTACAGTTGGAGAAGGGGTGTGGAATGTTTTATTTCTTTCTCAATGTACTAACTGTAATCTTACCTCTCTGGTGCTGGAAAGGTTTAGGAATTGAGGTTCAGTAGGTAGGATTTTTCTGACTTTACTGTGCCTGTCCTAAGAGAGCTTCACACCCTCTGGGGCTCATAGATGTTTAAAGCTGACATTGGATCTTGTTGGCACTTGGTCAGTTAACTGAAGCAGTCCTTAGTACATCTTCCTTGATCTGGACAAATGCAACTCTAATCTGGCTGGTCACTGATGCAGGCTTCACCGTTCCAAGTGGCAACTATACCAGCTCCCTGCCACATGTGTCCATGGGAAACACATGTATTTTTCTGCTCCCAACTCTAGGGATGCAGACCAATTCCAACTTAGACACGCCTTTTGTGGTAATTTATTAGATGCTTAGCAAACCCATCTCTTTTCTTTAGGTTTCTCAGGTAGAGTAGAACACCAGTCTACCATGTCCCCCTCACTGCAGGGGACNGCTGTCTACTGTCGTTCATTAGCTGATACTTAGATTGAATTGCTTTAATTATGTAAATGCATCTAGTAGATAGGTATTAATAAATTTCTATTTAAATAAAATAAATCAAAATTCTGCTTCTCCTTAGCATATCATATTTTAATTAAATTCCTGAGCACAATCAGTAACTGTGAAGTTATACAGTTGACAAAATCAATCACTGAGAAGTGTAGGTCAGCTAGATACTAGTCTAATGTAAAGCACATAGTAATTAGTTTTGATAATAGATTGAAATTTTCACATATTCTCTTTTCATGAGAAGAGGACACTGTGGTGCTCATTTTTAGTATTCCAGATAGTATTATTATAAAAGTATGCCATTTTTATCAAAGTCTCACTAACTCACCAATACCTGGCTTAAGGTATCTCCTGTCTTAAGGAATAAGGACATCAAATTCTTTTTCTTAAAGATGTTAATTTAAAATATTCTATTTTTTTTTTTTTGTCTTTTTTCCGTGTCTGGCAACGGTTCGCAACCCTCAGTGTTGCCCCCGTACCGGACCGGGGACCGGCGACGGGATCNATTAAAATCCTGATTGTTTCATTTAACTAGCTCTTTGAGCCAGTCCCTTATCCTTTTTCTGCCTTATCTATTTCGTCCATAAATTGAGTATAATAATACTCAACATTGTGGTTCTCATGAAGATTAACGTGATAATATATAACAAATGCTTAGAAAAATATCCAACCCATATCATAAATAATGTTACCTTTAGACATAACAATAATAGAATAATTATTAATATAATTATTATAAACATTCTCTTTATAACTTATTTGTTTAAATTATGTAGATTTTCATATCACTAAATATTCTTCTGTACCTTGTAATTGTTGTACAGTATTCAGCTGCATGAACGTAGCATAATTTTCAATACAAAACTGGATGCATATATCATTTCTAATATTTTGTCAATGGTCATCACTGTGTTTATCATCTCTGTTTTCCCCTTAGAATATGTTTACTGAATGTGAATTGATGGATCAAAATGTGATTATTGTAAGGCATTTAATATATATTGAAAAATTATCCAGCAAAAAATTAATATCACATGCACATTATATTTTTAAGATTATCTTAAAATTCTTGCCAGTTTTCTACTATAAGCCACTGATGTAAGTATATGGGGATCCTTGGTAGATAATGAAAAACAGTCACAAGATGTTCTCTTGTCTCCTAATAGAGTGTGCCAACAGATTTCTGAACAATTTTTTGAGCTAAGAATTAGGAAAGCTCATTTAAGGTTAGATGAGGAGAAATTCAATATACCTTCAGAATGAGGCAGTTCCAGTGACATAACTACACTGCCCATTCTTTTTAAATGTAAAAGAAAATGAAGTAAGAATGAGCAGCAGTGGCTGTCTACTGTCGTTCATTAGCTGATACTTAGATTGAATTGCTTTAATTATGTAAATGCACCTAGTAGATAGGTATTAATAAATTTCTATTTAAATAAAATAAATCAAAATTCTGCTTCTCCTTAGTATATCATATTTTAATTAAATTCCTGAGCACAATCAGTAACTGTGAAGTTATACAGTTGACAAAATCAATCACTGAGGAGTGTAAGTCAGCTAGATACTAGTCTAATGTAAAGCACATAGTAATTAGTTTTGATAATAGATTGAAATCCATACAGCATGACAAAATTATTCATATTAATTTGAAATGTCCAAAAGAGAACTAATTCGATCTCTTACCCTGTCCCAATCACCATAAATATTACCTTTCTATTTTTATGATGGCATAACAATTCTTCTGGTCACCTGAGAAAAGGTGTTAGTTGTTTGTGTTTTGCCCTCTCTCTTCTAAGCCAATTATATACCAAGTTTATTCCTCTAATAGACCATCAAGTTTTGTATATTCTACATGCACGTTTCCAGGATTTGAGTCATTTGTCAAGGCACTGCTAGATTAAATTCCTTTAATGTTCAACAACAGTCATACCATTCTCAGGCTTGAAAAAAATCCAAGATTTCCTATCGTTATCCAAATTAAGTGCAAAGTCCTCTACTTGCATAGTCACCACGCACAGCTGCTCAGATTGCTGTGAGTGACAACCCTTGGGTTGTGTAGGATATAACCTGTACAAACACATGTGCCAGTCTGGCATTCTAGGAGTTTAGAATATGGTCTCAAATTACCATTTCCATCATATCCCACTACCTCCCTATAGTTACTTTATATTCTACATCAATATTACTCATTTTTTTATAGTTCTCTCTTGTTAATGTAAAAATTTCATGCCTTTCTGGAGATTCTAATAGGAATCCTCTGGTGTAGTTGTCCCTTTCCTCCTCCTTGAAAAGTGTCATATCCCACTACCTCCCTATAGTTACTTTATATTCTACATCAATATTACTCATTTTTTTAAAGTTCCCTCTTGTTAATGTAAAAATTTCATGCCTTTCTGGAGATTCTAATAGGAATCCTCTGGTGTAGTTGTCCCTTTCCTCCTCCTTGAAAAGTACTAAACTGCAGGTTCTACCAAATACATATTTCTATGCACCACAATGATTCCTTTCAGCTTTACTTTCCATAATTTCCATTATTAAAATAATAGTTGTTATGCTTTCCATAACATAATATAAGATGTGCAGTTTCAAACTACAGCATAAAAGGAGTTAGTGGTAGCAAATAGTGAAAGAAATGAAGATATAGAATCCAGATTTCTAACTTTCCACCCTTACCAGTTGCAACTAATGCATGTCAACCAATTTTTTACAAAGGGCCTCCATAGAAGATTCATTTGAAGAAAGGATTCTGTTTCTAGAAGAACACGGGAATACCGAGAGACTGGTACATCTAAATCTGTTAGAGAAAACATCTTAAGCACAAAATATTTTTTTATCCATCACATTCTTCCACATCTGTAAAAACTCTACAAATAAGTTAAGGTCCATTTCAAATGTTACCTACCTGACGAATTGTATTTCTCTGCTGCCCATTTATCCGTGATCTCTCTCTACTTTGAATCCTGTAGTAATCTGTTTCTACCTTAACGCCCTCACTGAACTCATTCCTTTGTACATATATCTATCTATCAGTTTCAGTCTCCAGTACAAGGAAATTCCTACGTGGAGGGCCCATCATGCAACTGATATCCCCCAGGTGTTCGGCACACTCTGTTGGCTCATCGGCCTTGAATTAAAATGATTACAACTTATATAATACCTCTGAAAAGTTAAGCTGTACTTTCAAATGGATTTGCCCAGAAAACCTAATTGGAATCACTTCTGTCAGAATAGCTTTTCATTATAACTTTTTCTTTATTAAAATGTTATTAAATCAGTGCCTTTAATGCAATTTTTGAGTTTGCTGATACCATTACCATATAAATAACTGTTGATCTATGATTTTAAAAGCCTGTTTAAATAAATGATCACATAATATTAATTATTGCATTGCAAAAATGAGAGAATTCATATTTTTTATTTCAAAACTACCTACTAATTTGTATTTTTGGTTCAATGACAGCCTCTTAAAACAGGTCTGCTACTCAATCAGTTGTATTAATCAACATATTGTTTTTATATTTAGTTAGTAGAGGTTGAGAAAAAACCTTAATGGTTAGAGAGGATAAAGGCCAGACTATGACTTTTTGTTCACATAAATACCAGAAAGGTATGGTAGTTACAAAAATACCGATTTTGCAAAAGACATTTACATTATTGGAAAATATCAATAGCTTGAATCAACAACAATGGCAATTACAATTAAAGAGCTCTTCAACTCATCTCCTATAAATAGCACATGTCAATAGATTAAAGTGTTTTAGCATATGAGATGTTTTTTTTCACAAAAATATTTCTCAACACAAGCATCATTATAACAATTTATTTTGTCTTATGTACTTTGAGGCTATGCATTAAAAATCAATAATTACAGAAGTCTCAATGTTCTGATAGTTTGACAGGTGATGATAAAAATGCATCTTTTGCTTTCAAAGGATGCCTCTGAACCAGCTTCTTTCTGAAAGTCTTTCCTATTTACCTTCAAGCAAACTGAAAATCACAGCTGCAAGAAAGCACATTGAGTTTTTCCAAGGCACAAATCAATATACAATGATATGATAAAATTCCAAGCCATTTCTTTCCACATATTCTTGTCACTACAATGAACCTCTTCTTACTGCATTTATTCTCTCACACAACAGTAGAAAATCACCCACTCAACCTGTTGGGGTACTATGTTTAATTTATGTCCAAATACCAGGGACTAAGTCACATCTTACTGGTTTTCATGGGAAATGTCAAATGGGCAGGAACCTGGATACTTGAGCTATTCACTCTGGGTGCCCTGCAGTTTTTCCAATGAGGACTTCTTTGACAGGAGAGAGTGACAGAGAGGTGCAGAGTGAAATGAAACTTAGTACCTTCTAGAACTAAAAAGTTCAGAACTAATTTCTGAACTAAGAACAAGAAACTTAAAACGAGAGCAAACATTTTTTATCACATGCTAAAAAAGAAATCAGAGTATTGGGATGATGACAGGGAGTGGTGAGCCATACGGAAACTGCTGAGAGGAAGACTGTACAATAAAATTTAACATTAAAATACAATTATCTTCTATCTCTGATCAAATATGTGATTAGAAGAAATCATAAACCAGACAGTTAGCAATGACTAAAAACCAAAACATTAAAAAGTGACATTCCATACATCAGTGGTTCTATGGTTTCTAATCTAAGTGCCGTAAATCACAAAAAATTATTAAATAAAAACCATAGGAACATCACTTCTTTCATTTTGCTCCTCCAAAACCAAATCAGGGAAATTATCTCCTTTTTATTTAACATGGGTGCTGTAAAATGTTAAAATAAATACATCATTTAGACAAAGATGTTGAACAATGGCATGCTAATGAGGTTACAATTGTATGATGAAGAATGTAATGTTAAACAGACCAACCAAGCTTCAGAATCGTAAAAGAGATGTCATACTTAAGAAGAAAACATTAATGAGCCCCTATTATTTGCCAGGAAGCATATGTACAATAACCCATTTTCTCAGATAGAAATCCTGTATTGTCACCATTTAATAGATAAGGCAACTGACAGAGGTGAAAGAATCTGTCCAAGCTCTGGCGTCTATGTGACACTAATCCTATCAGACCAGGGCCCCACACTTATGACCTCATTTAACCTTAATTACCTTCTTGTAGGCCTTGTCTCCAAATACAGTCATAATTTTGGTTTGGGCTCAACATTTGGGGAAGGAGGACAATTCAGTTCATAGCAAAACCTAGAATGTGTATTTCTTAGGTACCCTAAAGTTCTCACTCTCTCCAATATAAGACTTATATAATGAAAAGAACAAAGCTATTTAGAAGTTAATAGAAAATAACTTTTCATATCCAGAAGAGTACTCTAGAGATTTTTCTCCTTGATGTGAGGAAGAAATGTCATAATAAATAAGGTAATTTAAATGACAAATAAAAGTCAAAATTCTTACATGGCCTGTAAGGTGCTGCATGATCCTCTCTACACACTGCTCTAAGATCTCATCTCTTCTACAAGGGTGGTGCCAGGGCTGGTGATCTGTGCACTAGCACAGGGACCTGTGCTTAGAGGAGCCCCCACTGTTTACTGCTAATCTCCTGAAATTCTTTTTTTTTCAATTGAAACATAATTGATTATACATACTTGTGGGGTACAAAGTAGAATATCTATACCTGTATACAATGTGTGATGATCAAGTCAAGATAATTAGCATGTTCTCCTTGTGTCCATTAACAAATTTCTCCCTAACCCCTCTTTCCCTCCCCCTTTCCCACCTCTAGCCACCAGAGTTCTGTTCTCTCCTTCTGAAACTTCGACACATCAGTGTCTGTTTCCCCCTTTCCCACCTCTAGCCACCAGAGTTCTGTTCTCTCCTTCTGAAACTTCGACACATCTTCCTTCCTTCCTTCCTTCCTTCCTTCTTTCCTTCCTTCCTTCCCTCCTTCCTTCTTTGATCCCACTTATGAGTGAGTACATGTGGTACTTCTTTCTGTGCCTGGCTGTTTAAAAATACATATCTATATATATTTTAAACATTTGATTGTATGTATCTGTAGGTTACAGTGTCAAATATTGATACCCACCTGCATTTCATGATGCTCAAATCAGGATAACTATTATATTCAACATTACACACTGTAATCATTTTTTTGGCCCTTAACCAACTTCTGGCTAGCCCCCCTTCTCTCTCCCCCTTTCCCACCTCTGGTAGCCTCAGTTCTGTTCTCTCCTTTTGAAAGTTCAATGAAGTAATGCAATCCCCATCAATATAACAATGGCATTCTTCACAGAAATAGAAAAAAAAAAAAAAACAGTCCTAATATTCATATGAAACAACAAAAGACCCTGAACAGACAAAGCANCCCTAACCCCTCTTTCCCTCCCCCTTTCCCACCTCTAGCCACCAGAGTTCTGTTCTCTCCTTCTGAAACTTCGACACATCAGTGTCTGTTCTTCCTTCCTTCCTTCTTTCCTTCCTTCCTTCCCTCCTTCCTTCTTTGATCCCACTTATGAGTGAGTACATGTGGTACTTCTTTCTGTGCCTGGCTGTTTAAAAATACATATCTATATATATTTTAAACATTTGATTGTATGTATCTGTAGGTTACAGTGTCAAATATTGATACCCACCTGCATTTCATGATGCTCAAATCAGGATAACTATTATATTCAACATTACACACTGTAATCATTTTTTTGGCCCTTAACCAACTTCTGGCTAGCCCCCCTTCTCTCTCCCCCTTTCCCACCTCTGGTAGCCTCAGTTCTGTTCTCTCCTTTTGAAAGTTCAATGAAGTAATGCAATCCCTATCAATATAACAATGGCATTCTTCACAGAAATAGAAAAAAAAAAACAGTCCTAATATTCATATGAAACAACAAAAGACCCTGAACAGACAAAGCAATCCTGAGCAAATAAATAAATAAATAAATAAATAAAGCCAGAGGCATTGTACTACCTGACTGCAAATTATACTACAAAGCTATAGTAAGCAAAACAGCATGGTACTGTCATAAAGACAGATATATGGACCAATGGAACAGAATAGAGAACCCAGAAATCAATCCACATACTTACAGCCAACTGATCTTTGACAAAAGCACTGAGAACATATATTGGAGAAAAGACTGCCTCTTCAATAAACGGTGCTGGGAAAACTGGACCTCCATAAGTACAAGAATGAAACTAGACCCATACCTCTTGCCATAATACTAAAATCAATTCAAAATGGATTAAAAACTTAAATATAAGACCTACAACTATAAAACTCCTAAAAGAAAACACAGGTGAAACACTTCAGGAAGTAAGACCAGGCAAAGACTTTATGAATAAGGCCCCAAAAGTGCAGGCAACAAAAGAAAAAATAAACAAATGGGATTATATAAAACTAAAAAGCTTCTGCACAGCAAAACAAACATTTAAGAGAGAGAAAAGACAACCTAAAGAATGAATAAAATATTTGCAAACCATGAATACAACAAGGGATTAATATTCAGAATACGCAAGGAACTCAAACAACTCAACAGTAAAAAAACCCGATTAAAAAATAGGCAAAGAAGCTGAACAGGCATTTCTCAAAAAAATATATGTAAATGAGAAACAGACACATGAAAAAGTACTCAACATCACAAAGCATCAGTGAAATGCAAATCAAAACCACACTGAGATATCGTCTCATCCCAGTTAGACTAGCTGTTATCAAAAAGATAGAGAATAACAAATGCTGACAAGGATATGGAGAAAGGGGAACCTTCCTACACTGTTGGTGGGAGTGTAAATTATTGCAGTCATTATGGAAAACAGTATGGAGTTTCCTCAGACAACTACAGATAGTACAATCTAGCAACCCCTCTGATGGGTATATACCCAAAGGAATAGAAATCATCATGCCAAAGGGATATCTGCACTCCTGTGTTTATCCCAGCTCTATTGACAATAGCCAAGTGTTGGAACTTACCTAAATGTCCATTGACAGACGACTCAATAAGGAAACTGTGATATATGTACATAATGGAATATTACTCTGCCATAAAAAACAGTGAAATTCTGCCATTTGCAATAACATGAAGGAGCTTAGAGAAAATTATGCTAAGTGAAATAAGCCAGGTACAGAAAGAGAAACACTGCATGTCCTCACTCATAAGTGGGAACTAAAAATAAACAAACAAACAAAAAAAGAAAGATACAACAATCACAATAATTCACTGCACTTTCAAAAGGAAATTCTTAATAATTTTTGAACAAGCAATACTGCATTTCCATTTTGCATTGGGTCTCACCACTTTTGTAGCCAGTCCTGCCCACTACTCTGTACTACCCCCAGCTCAACTCCAGCAACTGGCCATGCCATGAATACTGCCCACTAGAGTCTTGGCTTTAGCTGTTCCCTCTTATTAGAAATGCACTCCCTCCCCCAGATCCACTTGAATCATTCCTGCCATTTGCAAGTCTCCCCTCTCAAATTTCAGCTGTCCAATTATGCCAGTCATGACCTTCCTTTTCAATACTGCAATCATCCCCACCCAAGACAGCACAAACCCCTTTCCTCTGATCTTATTTTTTCATAGCATGTTTCAACTTCTAACTTTTAACCTACTCTAACCAACTAACCTTATATGTAATTTTCTTCCTTATTATGCTGTTGTCTGTCTTTACAATGTTTGGGATCCACTAGGGCTGAGGTCTTTGTTCTGTTCACTGATTTATCCCAAACACTTTTAACAATAAGCAAATATCTGTTAAATAATTAATGTTAAAATTAAAATTTTAACAGCTTATATGAGGTTAAAAAAAAATTCACCTGTTAAACTAACAGTTTATATAAGGGTGAAACATTATCTCCAAAAGAAATCAAATGGCTAATGCATAAAATGGTTAAAGCAAAGCAAAATTGTTTATACAGTTACCAGCTAGGGAATCCAGCACCCCAAAGCTCAGCACATTCCTCACTTCCTATGACTCTTGTGACAAGAAGGGTTATGGCAAAGGCCAAAAGATCACCTCTATATTCTTTGCAACTAGAAACTGAAAATGTGAGACTCTTAGGAAAGTTATAACTTTTCTCTTTCTTTCTCCTAATATCATCTGCAGAAAAGATCATAAAGATATTACCAAATGGGCTAGATTTTGCTTCAGGGACAAAAGATTTTGCAAAGTTGCATTCTACTTATAGAAGAATGAAGAAACCATCCTTAGCAGAAGCATCAGAAGAGTAACTAAAAGAAAAGGAGAATTGCCATTTCACATAGTCAGCTAAATTAAATACATGAAACAATCACTGGAAATAAATAAGTCAAAGAAGTGTTGCTGGGGCAATGCATTTGGTGGTGGCCTGGGCTGCACATCAGGAACACTCCAGTGCCATGTTTCTTCTCCACCTTGAGGCAGCCAAAATTATTCATGCTTATGAAAAGATTAATGCTTTGAAATTCTTCAGACTTGACATTTTCAACCAAATCAATCACTCTGAGCCCTCCTAGTTCTTCTCGAAGAGAAATTCAGAATGTACGGTATGTTTGAAAAGCCTGCTTTGAATAAAACAGTAATTTTCTACTCAAATTCAGAAATTCTAAACCTAAGCATTTCTGATAATAACAAAGTACAGTATTATCACAAATACTGTTCACCTAAAAACAAGTTTTTACTGAAGAAACTTACTACTGTACAATCTACTTAGAAATTCACGTTTATAATCTAGCTTTTGAATCCTCTTCAAATTGAAGTGCTTTATATTTATCAAAAACCTATAAAATCAAAATGATCATCCATGTTTACCTTTTCCTTTCTAAAAAGTTTCATTATAAGGGGCCGGCCTGTGGCTCACTTGGGAGACCGTCGTGCTGACAACACCAAGCCAAGGGTCAAGATCCCGTTAACCGGTCATCTTTTTTTTTTTTTTTTTTTTTTTTTTTTTT
>NW_007728735.1:127962-129929 GCF_000696425.1 Galeopterus variegatus | reverse complement strand
TCCTTTCTAAAAAGTTTCATTATAAGGGGCCGGCCTGTGGCTCACTTGGGAGACCGTCGTGCTGACAACACCAAGCCAAGGGTCAAGATCCCGTTAACCGGTCATCTTTTTTTTTTTTTTTTTAAAGCTTCAGTATATTAGTATTTATAAAGAGTTAAAAATTCAGAGTTTGTTAGAATTTTATTAGTACCTCTTTTTCAAGTTCACTTGAGGGCTTTCCATCATGGACATTATAAAGACCACAATGCATTAAATCATGAAAACCAAAGTTGATTCCTGCCACTCCTGTGGCAGACATCACTAAGCAATCATTACCTTTCAAACTCCTTCTCAAAACAGTATTCTAGCTAACCCAAACTAATTAGATAAAGCTTGGCATAAGCAGGAGAGATATTTAAAATATTTAATAACTAGTATAGCACAAGTACTAATCAGTTAAAATGGACTCCCAACCAATCAGAAGAAACACTAGCTGGTGTACTAGATTTGCACACCTGAGCTGAATTCAGTAGTAGGAGTGAGAGGCACAATCCATTTCACTGACTTGGTTGTAAAGAATCAGATAAAGGGGTGTCTTCTCAATTTTATTACTTCTTCATTATTGTAATATATACACTTGCTGAAAAAAATATTTGCTACAATGATAAACTAAATTCAATTCTTAATGGCACAGTGACCATGTTTCAATAGCAGAGATAACAAAGATAAGCCAGAGCTGCTATTTGTCTTGGCATATAGTAATTGTCTGATAAATTTGCATAATGTCTTCACTTGTACAATTTAAAACATAATGCACATCCATCTAAATGATGAACAAATTAAGTTAAAATTATCATATTACAGAAATTTAACTAAAGTGAAACCGTTTTGCCAAAATTCCATTTCCATATTTAAAGTCTACAGTATACAATGTCAATAGATACCATAATGCAAGTTTAGAATAAGACTGCACACTGGATTAAGAAAATACAGATTGCCAGAGAGAAAAAAAAAATCTTTAAAGCTTCCCATAACTGAATAAATAGTTCCTTAGAGCTAAGTTAGCTATTCATTTGTATTATTTGTCCAACATTTTAAAAAATAACATAATCAGCCAGGATATGTTTCCTTTTAGCCATTTCTATGAAATAGTCACTTTAAAAGCTGAAAATATATCTTTTAAAAAAGAGATTATGAAAAGCATGTAGAGAAGTAGGAGAAAGAAAAACAAGAGTAAACAGAATTATGGAAACCCAAAGAAGGTAGTATTACAGAGATAATTATTTCATTTCTAACAATATGTGCCAAAAAATATTCTAGTTTCTGAAGTTGTGAAGGGACATGAACTAAAAAATGTCCCTTTCATGCAGCTTACTCTTTCTCACTGGGAAGTCAACGAAAAAAGTAATCAAAGACATTAACAGTTTAGAAAACTTTCAATTGTGATATGTCCTAAAGACAATAAAGCAGGGGTCATGTAATAGAGTGTGACGAGGAAACAGTTTAATAAAGAAGTCAGGGAAGGCATTGCTAAGGAGATCACATCCAGATGATGAGAAGCCATGCACTAACCTAGGGAAGACCTTTTTAGGCAGCAGGAAGTACAAAGTCCATAAGAGAATGAGGAACTCTACCAAATAAAACAAAGACATATTTCATGTTAAGGAGTAAAACGTGACTGTTGGATTTTGCAATAGGAAGTTATTGATTTTTTTATAGGAGTGGGAATAGAATAAAGATAGAATTTCAGGAAATTTATCAACGAAGAAAAGAACAGCAGTTACGTGGTAAACTTGAGATGAAGTTCAGCTGAGAGAGATAACAGTCTACTGGTTTGTTGGTCAGCTTTTACCACAAAGGAGATTTAAGAATGTTTACAGACTAAAAAGAAGATTTGACCACATTTGGTCAACAAGTCCTAGAAACAAAGAAGGTATAGAGAAACTAGATCTAGACTACTCTCAACATGAGAATTAATAAAATAAATT
>NW_007728735.1:125445-126581 GCF_000696425.1 Galeopterus variegatus | reverse complement strand
AACTACCAACAGGGCATTGCTTCATGAGGAATTGGGGGGAGATATCCAGAATTAGGAAAGATGCACAGAATCAATTCTCATTAGCAGGAATGAGCTGGCTTTAGCTGGGTCTCGTACACCAGCGGGAAACTTATGTGTGGCCTTTTGAAGTGGTGAGACCATTAAACATTTTGCTAGCTTGTTGAAATCAGAAAAGAGATATGCATTAGAGATAGGGGTTGAAGCTTGTGCCTAGGCTTTGGTAGAGTGGGAAGAGTCTCTAAAGGCAGATGAGAAAGATGTGGGTAAAGGCAAGAGAGAGATAAGGGCAAAAGGAGGTTCACAGGAAACCCCAGCTATTAGGAAATTAAATACAGTGTATGTGCATTTGTGTGTGCACGTGTTTGTTGTGAGAAGAATTAAACTGTACAGTACTGTTATGACATAATGTGAAAGGAAAATAAAATTAATACTTAACCATTTTCGTCCCCTGTGCTAGACATTTTACTAAGCAGATTCTAGCAATTGTTTTCAGTCTATCTTCAGAACATTTATATTTGGTAGGTATTTATGACTATTTTATACATGAGGAAACTGGAGCATAGGATATTTAAATAACTTTCACAGCAGTATCAAGCCATACATTGCTTACCTACATACAGTTTCTCCTATTAGATTGCCAGCTGCATGTAGCAGGATCTAAAGCTTTCTTATATCAGTGTGTCCCTTGTGATTTTCATATAAAAGACACTCAGTATACATTTGCTGAACATTATGTTGAATGTTTCTTGCTATATTAGTGAGACCCAACTGGCTGAATTCTGTATTAGTCAGTTAATCTTTCCATATTAAATGAAAAAAAAAGGAATAATAAATTAATAATCACAGAGCACTTTAATTAAGAAATGATATTCAACTTACAAAGGTAAGAATATTGATTAAGCAGCAAATTCACTTGAGAGAATTCATCCTGGAGGCCATGAAAGTAATATGACAGAATTTTTCTTCTACAAACAGGAAAACTAAGGTCTACTGCAGACCCACGGAATTAACAAATGTGCAGTTAGCTCTGTTGGTTAAGATGTGCTGATGAGAACACCAAGGTCCAGGGTTTGATCCCTGTACCAATCAGTCATCAAAATCAAAATAAATAAATA
>NW_007728735.1:122870-124659 GCF_000696425.1 Galeopterus variegatus | reverse complement strand
GCATTTTATAGAAATTAAAATAAGAGTTAAATCTGCTTGGAAAGTTGCATTATCACTTAACTTTGTAAGTGGCATGCTTTAAATCAAATCAGAAATAAAAATAAAAACACTAACAGTACAATTTTCCATCAAATAATAATTATGAGAATTCAGAATCTTTAGAAGTAACTTTGGTCAAATTAAAAGTCTGTATCCAATCACTTTCTCACTAAAAATGCCACATTCGCTCTGATAAAGTGCGGAAAATAGTCTATTGTATTTCAACCACTTGGTTGAAATCAGCTAGCTCTGTTTTAAAACTTTTATTTCATAAAAAAGGCTTTTGTTCTCTTTTACGTTGTGTTAAATCACTACTGTATTTGTAAATGCTTCAGTCTAAATTTTAAATTCAGAGAAAAAATATACTTTAAATATGTGGTAACTAATCCCATGGTTATTATTCTCAAATAAGAGAGAAGCAATTATGGAATTGTTTTTGCTAACCTAGTTGGTTAGTGAACAGAGCTCATCAAACCAGAAACAGAAGACCATATTGGGCCGAGGGATTTTATGCAGATTTTTTTAAAAAAAATAATAACAGCTATATACAACTGTGTTCACAGTTATTTATCTCACACTTGTGCATTGTTGTCAAAAGATGGATCCCAGAAGAGAAAAAGTAGGGAGGCAGATAAAATGAGGTCTCACCTTCACCACTGAAAAACTGTTTCTAGCTCACATTTTTTTTTATTAGACAGTAGCTTCACCTTCATACCTAGACAACAGAAGTTTAAATAATACAATTCCATCCTACTCTCCTAGCTTTCTGATATTTTTTATCTATAACTGGAATCATTCAAAGTCAAATGTATATAGTTCTACCTTCTGCCATAACACTGATAAACTTGCTTTTGTTTGAAAATATTAAAAATAAAAGAGAAAGACAAAGTTTTCCTAGCTATGAAAAAACAGACAGCTGATTGTAAGTCATCAAAGGATTTCATGCAGTGCTTACATTTTCTTCTCTTTAAGACTTTCTGACAAAATATTTGATACAGTGTTTAGATTTCATGCATGAAACTACTATCTTGATATTTTACAGATAAAGAAAAACAATGCTTTTCAGGCCCAAGCTGACATGATTTATCATTCTGCATTCATGAATAAAACAATTCATTCCTCATTTTCTTTTTAGCTTTTAGTTTTAATTAAAGAATAGAATCAGAGTATTTTGTATACTTTATTATTCATTCATAGCATTTACTTCCCTAACAATGAATATTTGTCATGTTAAACAGAAAATGGAAAGATTATATTCTGACAATATGATACATATGATAAAAGTTTGTACTTCTAAATCTTGATATATACTTCTGGTATTTTCTTAATTTCTGTCATTGAAATGTGTCTACTTTCTATCAAATAATAATAGCTAACATTTATTGAGTGCTCATTGCTAGGAACTTTACATGGTTTATATCAATGCTTTCCCACCACAATCATTTAAGGTATTATTATTATTCCCCTTGTACAGATGAGGACAATGAGTCTTAAGAGAATTCAAGTGTTCAACTTACATTCGTGTAGCAAATAAGAAAGGGTGTTAGTCTGGGCTCCTGAACTCTGCTCTCTGCAGAATAGGGTAGTGACAAACATGTTAATATTATAAATATATAAATAATATATCTTATGAATAGTTAATGAGTTGTTGAAAATAAGTTTCTCCATAAAATTGCATTATTTGTTTTGATTTTCATACAAAAATAATTCTTTACAGAAGGAAAACATCCAAAATTCATAAAACATATAG
>NW_007728735.1:120327-122120 GCF_000696425.1 Galeopterus variegatus | reverse complement strand
TGCACAGGAATTACATAAAAGCCATATAAAATTGACTAGACATTGTCAGCACTCATTACCAATGTCTTTAACCTTATAATGATATTATGGTTGATATTTACCATTTTATAAAAATATAAATCACTGTTTATTCCCTGAAGCTAACCTCACTCATACTAAATTATTTATGTATCCATTTTAATATGTATTTTGCACCTGACAGGACAACTCTCCTTAGGACCCTTTTACTGACCCACCTGTCATTATGATGGGGTAAACAATGTCACCTTTCTGGTGCATGATGAATTACAAAGAAGTTGTAAAGTACACCATCCATCATGCTGGCAGTAAGTAGGTTTATGAAGCAGATCTCAGATATCACAAATGCTGTTTAGACTGTTACCAGAGAGCACAAATTGGAAGCTTATACAAAATGGTCATATGATGAATGGACATGACAGCTCTTCAAAGAAAAGGGGCACTCCTCTTCCACAAATAACCTTGTCAAAAGCAAAAGTTGTGCAGAGCTTTGCTGGCAGTCAAACTAGAATAATTTAAGAACTTGCTAATGGCTCTGCCTGATAGAAATTCACGCAAACACTATGTACTCAAAATCAAAAAGGAAGTATGCCTGAATCATCAGCAGCAACCACTCAAGCTTGACTTGAATTACGAATTGTTTGAACAGATACAGAAAAATCAGCAGTGCCTTATTAATTAGAATATGTGAGTTCCAGTAATATATCTAAAACATGTGCATAAAATATATGCAGGTATTCTATATGCATATACAATAGTCACCCAGAAATTGCTTTTGAACTCATAATAATATTAATATAGTTCATTTAAAAAATCAATATTAATCACATATGCTTTTTGATATATTTAAATAATTATGTATTTAATATAATAGATTTTCATTATTAATGTGATTTTTAAAATAGTTATTGTCAGTGTCTTCATCTAATTTGCATGATTGATTTCTCAAATTATGTTCTTCAAATACAAGGTGTTTGTTTTATCCATATTGAATTTTAACTCCTTTAACAATGCTTTCATTTAGGCTTAATATTTCAAATATGGAATGTATTTCTCTATCTTCAGTTAACTTTATTTTCTCGCTTTTAATAGCTGCATTTTAAAAGTCATTCAACTGTTCTTCATTAAAATTGGCAGTTTTAATACATTTACAAATGGTCGGAGGGGCCCAAATAAAGACTTATGACTTCATGGACATTCAGATAACTCCATGAGTCTGTAGTAGACCTTGGTTTTCTTTTATACGAAACAAAGGGAACATGTTAACTTTTATAACTGATCATGTAAACATGGAGAAAACTGAGATATGGTTACACAGGGATATAAAAGAAACCTCACTCAGTTTCATTAACAAAATGATGAAAAATAATTAATTTTGTGAAAAATAACTGAACCCTCTTTGATAGTGAATGTGTGGAACCTCTGGTTGGTTCTCATAAGTTTTCATTTTTAAGTTAGCTGTTTCAATACAGCATTAACACTTCAGAAGTAGGTGTGTGTTGACTTAGCTGTGAAGGAGAGACATAAGTGAAAGTGCTGCCTTGTCCCAAATGTCTTGGCTTTCAAGAAATTGTTGGCAAAACATGCCAAGAAAGACAAAATAAAGAGGCCATGTTTATAGAGACATACACACAAAAAGTTAAAATATATTGTTTTCAAGTAAACTGGATGCTTCATTTAACTCAAATGTTTTTTGTGTCCTCTATTGACAAGAAAAGAGAGAGGAAAAGGAAAGAAAAAAGAAGGGGGGAAAGAACCACGTTTTTATTTGAAAA
>NW_007728735.1:117331-118789 GCF_000696425.1 Galeopterus variegatus | reverse complement strand
GGGATGACTAATATTTTTGTGATTCAGCAATGTCTTTTACAGAATATGAAAAGCAAACATACAATTACATATAATACTCTGTCTCAACATCTGCACAAACATTGTAGGAAAATGGGTTTGCCCAATATTGGAAAGCTAGGGACAAATAGATTCTTCCAAACTACCTTTTCTCTGATGTTGCTTTCCCCCCACCCCCCATAACCTCCATGAGGATGTGGATTTGCTGGTGGGGAGTATAATCAGAAACCAGGAACATAGAATGTCCGTTAATATCCCTTTTAAACCAAAGCAAACAGAGTGTTATTGAGGGGTTCTTCTCTCATCTTACCCCCATTATTGTGTGGCAAGCCCTGAGTAAGAAGGAGCAGTCCTTGGTCTGTCTGGTAACTGGACAGCCTCAAGATCAAAGTGCAGAGGCATTAAAGAAGGTTTTTGTGATGGACTCGTATCTATGGAATTTATTCACGCTTATTCTACCTCCAATCCAATAGGCCCAGTGAATTATTGCAGTGTCATGCTAAGGAAATAGGAACGCAAGCTGTAGTTTCATGGCTCTTGGACTAATGAATGTTTGCCAGAGACAACTGAAATGCAAGGAGATGGGGGAGATTCCAAGGACCCATTCAAGCTCCTGGTGTTTTTGTGGTTGTTCTGTGTTTCAGACATGCGTTTGTTTAGAGGGGGAAATGACCTTGCTGGATTTGAGCCATTTAAGATAAAGAGAAGGCTAGAAATGTATGGGGTTCTTGCAGGGTTAGGAGCATGAGAGAAAATATGAGGAGTAACTTTTAAAATCTTGGCTTAAAGCCAGAGTTTCTGAACGAAGGAAAGAGTGCCAGCTGCCTTTACTTTTATTAATATACAAGTGTGTTTCTTAGATAGGAAGAATGGGATCTGGACTTCTATAGTAATATAAGGAGATTGCAGTTAACAACAAAGTACTATGCATCTTTGAATAGCTCATCGAGATGATGTTGAATGTTCCTAACACAAAGAAGTGACAAATGTTTGAGATGATGGATATACTAAGCTCCCTGATATGATCATTACACACAGTATGAATGTACCCAATTATCATATTGTACTCTATAAATGTACTCAATTATCATGGGTCAATGAAGAAAAATAAATTTAAGAGAGAGAAATAGAGAGTAGAATAATGGTTACCAGAGGCAGGAAAGGTTGGTAGACTGGCACAAAGTTACAAAGTTACAGTTAGATAGGAAGAATAAGTTCTGGTGCCCTGGGGTGACAATAGCTAATAATATTGTCTTGTATATTTCGAGAAAGTTAGAAAAGAGGATCTTGAATGTTATAACCACAGTGAAATGATAAATGTTTAGGAAATACATATGTTAACTATTCTGATTAGATCATTACACAATATATTCATGTATTGAAACAACAAACTGTACCCCATAAACATACACAATGAAAAATTATATATATATAATTGTG
>NW_007728735.1:114708-116846 GCF_000696425.1 Galeopterus variegatus | reverse complement strand
TGAAACAACAAACTGTACCCCATAAACATACACAATGAAAAATTATATATATATAATTGTGTTTCCATTGTTGCCTACCAGAAATAGTGCACATTAATCAAATCAAATTATATGATCCCTACACTAGAAATACTGCAGAAATTTAATATTATATAAAATTTTAATTAATGGTAAGACTTTTCAAGGTGGTGTGTTATATGCAGATCTTCTGCCAAAAGACAGTGTGATAAAACACAGACAAAAAACAATGCTGAAGCACCAGTAAAACTACCTCTCTCCACCCCTGCTCCCCTCAAAAGAAAAAATATATTAGAAATAAGCATTCACTATTATATTGAGTATTTCGGCAAAGTAACTTTAAGTGATTTAAATATTCCATATATTAATCACAGTTAATAATAAATTGTATTCTTAAAATTTCTGCCATTAACAAGTCAGAAACATTATATTATTATATTTATATTAATAAGGCAATCTACATTTGTATAAAAAGCTTAATGTGTTTATTAAAATTATACTTTTACATTGAGACAGAAAACTTGACTATATATAAGAGAAATAGTGACAAATTATATGTTGTGTCTAGCTTGTATGTTGTCCTTGCTATGGGATATGCTCTTGTTAATTTAATTCTAACAACACACAACCTTATGAAGTAGGAACTATTATTATCCCCAGTAAAAAGATAAGGAAACTCAGCCAGAGATGGCTAAGTAACACTGCATAGTTGGGAAGCTGAGATTTAAAACCAGTCCATGTGGTTCTACGAAGGCTTGAACTTAACTACTATGAAAAAAAACCCCAAAACAAACAAAAATAACAAAAAAAAAAACACACTGCATCAAAAACCAGTTAACCCAGAAATGATGAAGAAATAATCCACACCTGGCTTTCTACTGCAAGTGTTTTCCATGGGAGCAGAAGTGCTGTATTTCAAATCTTCAAAGTGTGAATACTCACACCAGTTTCCACTTCATTTCTTGTGTGCGTACACAATCTCAAAACAACCCCCTCCATTTCTATTCTTTCTCTCCATATCAATGTAAATTTTTTTTAAAAATTGCCTCTTCGAAACCATAAAATGAAATAGACTTGCACAATATGGACTGAGCAAAAAGTGAATAACTCAGTCACACATTCAACACCTTTGAATTAAATTTCTCTAATATGTTTTCACTTTCAAAATATGACAAGAAAAGAGTCAGGCAATCCAAATCTTCCTTCCCTTTCCAGGCACCTCCACACTGAGAACATTTAATAGTTACTTTTGTATGGTGCATCTTGCCAGTTAGTACAATTTAGACGAAAGCTGTTGTTTTCTAATTCNGGCTGGCCATTAGGATGAAAGCATTGGCCACTGCTGCTCAGAGTCACAGTGCTGGGAGAAGGGCCTGGCAGATTAAGCAGCACAGAGTAATTTACAAACTGTACATCTTCTAGGCCCAAAGAAGTCCAATGAGTCTTAATCTTCTCTGAAATTTCCATGTCATCTTCACTTTTATACAGTTGTACCAGATTTCTGAAAGAAATTTAAAAAGCACACTTTAAAAAAGGAAAAATCTTTAATCTTTTGAGACATGACTGTTCAACATATGAACAGTTATTAATAGATGTCCTGGGATATTGAAAGATGAATTAGACAGGACTCTACCATGAGAAATTTACAGGTAGAGGCGATGGGTTTGTGCAGAAATTACACTAAATCAAAGCAGAATGAATTAATTTCTTACATTAAGAACTAACAAAGCACTATGGGACATCAGAGAAGAGTGATTAATGCCAATTAGTTCTTTTATTAGTTCTGATCCTTCTATCAATATCAACACAATCTATTTAAAACTTGATTCCAGAACTAGGTGTCATGCTGGTTGTGAGTTCTGTAATTAACTATGTAAGTAATATATAGCTATTGCTATTTAAAGTAGTACAGAAGGAACTCTTTACATACAATTTACATGCCAAATTACATGATGCTATGAGCACAAATTT
This sequence comes from Galeopterus variegatus, assembly GCF_000696425.1. NCBI lineage: Eukaryota > Metazoa > Chordata > Mammalia > Dermoptera > Cynocephalidae > Galeopterus > Galeopterus variegatus. The sequence goes on along the minus strand of NW_007728735.1, from coordinate 114,857 downwards.
AATAGAATTACTATATCATTGTAAAGCCAAAACACAGATTGCCCAACCAATAAGAAATTAATGTTCGTGTTGTGCTTTCTGTAGGTTATATACTTATTTCTATACCTATTCTATAATCAAGAGTGACTCTATGTTTGTTAATGACATCC
>NW_007728735.1:111050-114345 GCF_000696425.1 Galeopterus variegatus | reverse complement strand
ACTAACAAAGCACTATGGTACATCAGAGAAGAGTGATTGATGCCAATTAGTTCTTTTATTAGTTCTGATCCTTCTATCAATATCAACACAATCTATTTAAAACTTGATTCCAGAACTAGGTGTCATGCTGGTTGTGAGTTCTGTAATTAACTATGTAAGTAATATATAGCTATTGCTATTTAAAGTAGTACAGAAGGAACTCTTTACATACAATTTACATGCCAAATTACATGATGCTATGAGCACAAATTTAATAGAATTACTATATCATTGTAAAGCCAAAACACAGATTGCCCAACCAATAAGAAATTAATGTTCGTGTTGTGCTTTCTGTAGGTTATATACTTATTTCTATACCTATTCTATAATCAAGAGTGACTCTATGTTTGTTAATGACATCCAGGCAAATGTTAAAAATTTTTGAATAGTACCTAGAACAAAATCACACGTGGGAACTTAATAAAAATAATTTAATCCAGATAAGGTTCACTTATTTATTTTTTTTCTTGTAGCTGAAATGAAAAGGAACCAAACAAGGACCTCCTTCCTTTTTGGGCAAAAATATATCTTCTTACAAAATTTTACTTCTATCCAAGCTATTACCTAAGTGATTATTTTGATATTATTTTTGCCAATCCTATTACTTTTCTCACACATACTTATTTCTTGCAGGATGCTGTGTATTCAAAAATCCTCAACCAGAACACATCTAGAAAGAAATAAGAAGTGGACACAATAGTATAGGAAAGCATTGCTGGAGACAATAGGTACAGAGCTTAGAAGCGGCCCTATCCAGGAAGGTGCAATAATAAACAGTTTCCCAATTGTATTCCACCTCTTTGAAGCTACTCCTACTCATTCTTTCTTTCTTGTTTTTATAGTTTATATATAAATGTATATTTCCTTATCAATGTGTTATTTAATTTTATGTTTTTACTTTTATATAATTGGTATCTTACATATTGATTGTTTTGTAAATTGCTTTTTTCACTCAATTTGGGGTGTTTGAGATTCCTCCTGGTTTTTTGTCAATTCTCCTGAGATAAATATTTTAAAGTTGTTTTTGGTTCTTTATTATTATAAACAATGTTGCATTAAACATGCTTATTCATGTTTCCTGATAGACATATGCAAGCGAATATCTAAGCAAGGAATTATTAGTCCATAGGGTATGTACCTGTATAACATTTGTAAGAAATACCAAAATGCTTTAAAATACTTTGATTACATTTCTTCCAACTCTTCATGAGAGTTCTTAGTCTTTCATTCCTCAGCAAAACTTGGTGTTGTCCACTGTATTTACTTTATTTCATTTCATTTTATTTTATACTTTTGCCCATGTGGTGGGTGCAAAATTGTATTTCATGATGCGTTTAACTCAGAAGTACAATCACTGGATTGCAGGATATGCTAAATCACTTTCCAAAGCTTTTTCTACCCCTAGTATTATTTAAGATGTCCAAATATCAGTGCATTTAATTTTTTCTATCTGGTGAGTGTAAAATTATATTCAATTGTGGTTTTAATTTGCAATACCATGATTACTAATAAGGATCTTTTCATGTATTACTTAGCTATCCATGTTCGCTTTTCCATGCAATAACTGTTCTTGTCTTTTGCCCATACCAGCAATCATATTTATAGAAGTTTTTGTATGTTCTGGATAATCCTTTTTAGGTCATATGTATGCCATATATCTTTTCCAGATGTGTGGCTTCTCTTCTCATTTTCAATGTGCTGCTGTCTTTTAATAAGCAAAAGTTCATGATTTTAATGTACACAATTTTAAATATAATATACTTTGCATATCTTCTGATTTGCTTAAGAAATCCTTCTCAGATCTAGATCATAAAGTGATTTTCATTTTTTTCTTCAAAGTTCTAAGAATTGGTTTTCACATTTCAGTGTTTACCTGGAGAAAGAGAGAGAGAGAGAGAGAGAGAGAAAGAGAGAAAGAGAGTGTGTGTACGTTATGTAGTGTAAGGTCCACATAAATGTCCTAGCAACCCCTGTCAAGTACTTTCCACTAATGTACAAAGACAATTCTGTCATTTATGGGTTTCCATATGTATGTGGGTGTGTCTGAGCTCCCTAATCATTCCATTCGTCTTTTTGATCCATCTTCAGAATAATGTGCTATTTCCTTATTATTACTTTATAAAGTATAAAGTAATATCCAGAATGGCAGGTCACCCACTTGTTCTTCTTCAGGAATATCTTAACTATTTTTTTCTCTTCCATATTAATATTGGAAAGAGTTTATTAATTTCCATGTCAAGGTTATAACTGGAATTACATTAATACAAAAGATCAATTTGGGAAGAAATGCCATCCTTATAATAAGATAACAGTAAGTTCTTAATATTACTACTATGATCTGAATGTTTATGGATACTCCAGATGTATATATATATAACAATGCAGGCTATGACCACCAGAAAATGTTTAATGAAATATTTAATAAAGTGTGATAGTGGACATCCATTGTTGTACTGTAAATACCAAGTTAAAGATGTTCCTTTCATTGTTACGTTATTAAGAGATGTCTTATGAATGGGTATTGAATTTTATCAGAAATAATGATATGCTTTTATTAAGACAATCATATGGTCCTTCTCTTTAATATGGTAGATTACATTAATAGATTTTTATTTTAGTGTTAAATCAAATTGCATTCCTAAGATAAACTCTACTTAATAGGATGCATTATGATTTTTTAACTATTATGTGATTTATTTTGCTAACATTTTGTTTATAAGTTTTCACATCAATTTTTATAAGTAAAGTTGGGATGAAATGTTCCTTTCAGGTATCATTTGTTTGATTTGGGTTTGTAATTATACAAACCTCATAAAATAAGATAGTGTTTCCTCTTGATCTGTTCTCTGGGAGAGTTTTCATGTGTTTAGAATTTTTTTATATTAAATTATTTTTTTTCATTGTACATGTTTATGGGAATACAGCCTGTTGTTTCAATGCATACATATACCGTGTAATGATCTAATCAGAATAGTTAGCATATGTATCACCTAAACATTTATCATTTCTTTGTGCTTATAACATTCAACATCCTCTTTCCTAGGTATCTTGAAATATACAATACAGTATTATTAGCTATTGTCACCCTAGAGTTGATTAGAAGTTTTTTTAAAAAAAATTATTCTTAATGGGCCGGCCCGGTGGCGCACTGGATAAGTGAACCGCTTGGGAAGCGCGGCGGCGCTCCCGCCCGAGAGTTCGGATCCCACATACAGACCGGTTCCAGCTCACTGGCTGAGCGAGGCGCGGGGGCAAC
>NW_007728735.1:95952-110050 GCF_000696425.1 Galeopterus variegatus | reverse complement strand
AAAAAAAAAAAAAAAAAAAAAAAAAAAAAAAAAAAAAATTATTCTTAAACTAAAAATTGTTATTCATGTTCTTATTAGGGGAGAACTAAGAATTGCTGATTGAATGTCTTTAATACTATAAGTGCTTTTTAATTTTTTTCTTTGAATCACAACTCTTTCATTGTTCTTTGTGGCACCTTTTATTAATCTTCAAGTTTCTAGGTTTCTGGTTTCATCATACCACAGTACCCTTTCTTACATTTAGGTTCCCTTGGGAATTTCTCTTACTATTCTGTCATCTCAGGATAGTAGTCTTTTAAATTACAATTATTGTACACAGTATCTCTGTATTTTTCATAATATTTATTTCAAAAAACTACTCAAAACAGAAATACTAACTTGAGCACCTAATTCCCATGTAAGATGTGATTTCTTTGTAAGTATTGATTGCTATTCCCATAACATTTAAGAGGAAAATCTCTGGAAAAGCAGTTAGGAATTATGACCTAAGCTATTTCTTCCACAGACTTATAATGCAGATATTAGTTCAAAATTGATTGTTGTGATATCATTTGGCACATTATCTTACCTACTACAGATTTTTCAGATCTCCTACACTATGGTTGTTGACTGGATTCAAGGGAGTATGAGAACACCCTTACAGTGCCCTGAAAAATACCTACTACATCAATATAAAAAATGCATTCTAAAAGATAATGACAAAGTTTTTGGATACACAGGATTATTAAAATAGTGGTCTCTAAAAAATGATAGTGGAAACAAACACCACTTCTTAAACAGTGCCTAACATTCTAAATACTTACTCAGAAATTAATGAACACCTATTTAATTTCAGTATTCCTAAGATTTCTTTTTAATTCTGCTGCTTTTTTAAAATTATATTTTAAATTTATCAAATTTTTTGTTTATATCTATTTTGTTTTAAAAAATGAAAAGAGGCCATATGAGTTTACTGCTGTGAAATTATGTAATCTTTAAATCTAAATTGTTTTAAATAAATCAGTGGTCATCAAGACAAAATCTTATTGATACAAATAGTTTGGTAAAGGATTCTACATATTAATCATTTCAAATCACTTAGAATGTTAAAATGGCTAGATTTTAATGACAATTTCCACCATTTCTCACCTTTTTTTTTTTTTCCTGCACAATACATGTTTAGAGATTTATGGTGAACGGCTCTATTATAATTAGGCAGTTTAGTATATTAAATGAGAAATGTTATTAAAGCATTAACTGCAACGTAATCTCAATTTACTAATTTCAGAGAAAGCTACAAAATAGGAGTGTGTCATCTAAAATCACAAGGTATTTATTTGACTGAAAGTTTTACTCTGCCCTGATTTTTAAAATAAGGGTTTCCATGGGCCAGTAGTTTGGCAGGCAGCATAATAAATTGTCATGCTTGAGACTTGAATTTGGAAGTAACTTTGGCATTAGCATTCCATTGGCCAATGGAGACTGAAAATGGGAGGATTTGGGCTTCAGTAGCCAAAATTCTGTTTATATCAATGTTCAACACCTGCTACTGGATGAGCCACAGAGCAGCACTGATGTCAGAATTGAAGGAGGCGATGCATGTAGTATTCCTAGTAGCAGGGTGAGTGCCAAGAGCAGACTGTAAATGAATGCGGAAAGAAAAAATCTAAAAATACTAGTATTACACAGGGGGGAAAAATCAACATGTATACTAATGCCCACTGGGATTTTATGTGTATATACAATTACATATGTGCCCACATACTGTACCAGTTGATATTTCCCATAATCAATAAGTCAAAAGTTTCTTTTAGGTTGGTATTTGATTCAGTATCCAATGTAGTAAAATTCTGTGAATTCTGTACTAAATGTGGGTTATTCTGAATTTAGAGTCTAAAGCATGAACTGACCTTTCATCTCCTAATTCTGCTTTGAAACTAATATTAATACTAAAACATATGGTACTACTATAACACACATAATAGCAAGAAATTAAATGATTAAAAGGGAAAGGCAGCATCCCATGACTTCCCTGTCCACACAGCCACTAATGCAATGGCAAATGAAACTATGATTCCTTGCTCAACTACATCTTACCTTCTAAAATAAAACACTAACTGTAAAACATGTGTTGAATATCTACTATATGCAATCAAAACATTTGCTTAATCATTACACAAAAAACCCTCATGCTATTGCTACTATTTTACAGATAAGTAAATTGAAGATCAGATGCTATTTAGTAGAAGCAGATAGTTACTTGATATTAGATGCTTTCCAAATGCAATCAGAATATTGCATATTAAAAGCACAGTATCTAAATAAAATAATTAAAAACTTAATGGTATAAGGTTGGTGGAATGAGATCTTTATACTCATGATAAAATGAGACTTAGGAAAATTAATATAACTATTTCCAGAATATTATAGAACAAATTTCAGAGTTTGGGAACTATCTATCTGAACAAGAAAGAAGGAAACTGATTCTTTATATATTCTACTTTTAAAAAATTAGTACAGAAGTAGATTATCTGCAAGAGATCTTAGTACCCCTCTTCTTGTGCTCAAAAAGAACATGCTACATAGCTATCTGCTTTGCAAGTAATAAAAGGCATGCTGATGGGCTCAGTGTCCTCCAGCTAAGTTCCAGGCATAAAGCTGATACTCAATAAAAAACATGTTTAATTAATTTAATATTTATGCAAAATTTACATTCCACAAGACACTAAAATAAGTTTGATTAAAAAACCAGAGCACACAGATATAAAATAAACTGTCATCACATCTATCACTACCTGTGCCAGAAAAAAAAATCAATTTTTATAACTCTACATCTTTCACCTTTTATACACACTTGTATAGGAGATCTTTTCCACTGTGTTTAACACTGAATGCATATTTGGATTCCAAGAAAAAATACAATAAAATATCTCATAATGAAGCATTTAAAAATACATTTTAGAGAGAAGAAATATGACTGAATAAATGAAGGCTATCTAAGGCATGAATACTAATAAGATTCTACAGAATGTATTTGTCTTGCACAAGAATATTACGCTTACTCGTAATAGTATTTGGTTTCTGAAACTCTCTGTTTTTCAGGAAGTATAGTTGTCCAAGTTTGCTTTTCAGATTAAATTACTTTATACAAAATAAATCTACAAGTAGACTTACAAAATGGACAAATTAATCCAGTCTGTAAGACATTACAAGTTTCTAATTTCATCTGTTTGCTTCTCTAATGCAGTGACATAAACTTGGATGGTGCTGAAAATTACAGACTTTTGATTAAAAGAGTCACTTTTTCAATGTTCCTTCAAGTTAAGTGAATACATTACTGGATACATAATTGGGAGAATCTTATTACATTTCAGTAAGGTTGTAACAGAAATGACTGACCTCCATCACACTTCAGAATAAGCATATTTACCGAAAATTTAAAAAAGCATTCGAACACTAACATGATTCCCTTTTCTTGTCATTAGCAAAAGATTATTAATGTATTTTACTAATATTAAAAATAAACATTTTTAAAGTCTTACTCCTTTTCCACATCCTGAAGTTTCAACTACAGTGGTTTGCACTTAGTAAAAGATAATTATAACCAATGTTCAGTAAATATTTTTTACTAAATATATATACCTTTAAGACTATATTGAAAATAGGATTGTAATGTGATATATATATTTTAGTTTATTTTAAAATACAGCAAATAAAATCTTGAGTAGTACTGCAAGATTTTTAACACAGTGAAGGTAACTTCATGTAATAGAGGTGGAGAATGCATTTTAAAAACAATTTTTAGATGTCATCTTTCTGTGATACTACACATAGGTTAAGTCTGTGTCAATAAATTTTCATTTATGACAGAATAATAAGTGAAAATGCTCATGTCAGAACAATATTCAGTAAGAATTTAAACGTTACTTGTCACTTATTAAACAAGAGTATCTTCCGTCATGGGCAGACTCATTTCAGCACCTAACAGTGAAATTGTCTTTATTAAATCATACCCATTACATGACAAGTTGCGTAATCATGAGACAATTAATTTTTATATATTTTCTTCTGGGTATATATTTAAAGGAAATAAGAACAGTATCTCAAAGGGTTATCTGCACTCCCATGCTCGTTGCAGCATTATTCACAGTAGCCAAGACATGGAAACAACTTCAACCTAAGTGTTTACTGACAGATAAAGGATAAGGAAAATGGGACATTATGCTAAGTGAAATAAGCCAGACACAGAAAGACAAATACGGTATAATCTCACTTATATGTGGAATCTAAAAGAGTCAAAGTCATAGAAACAGAGATTAGAGTAGTGGTTACCAGGGGGCAAAGAGGGGGTTGGGAGTAGTGGGAGAAATGGTTAGATGTTGATTAAAGAGTATACACTTTCAGTTATAAGATGAATAAGTTCTGGGGATGTAAAGTACAGATTGGTGACTACAATTAATATTGTATTGTTTAGTTGAAATTTGAAAAGAGAGCAGATTTTAGGTATTCTCAAAACACACACACACACACATACATACAAATGGCAATTATAAATGGTGATGGAGGTGTTAATTATATTACTTGTCACTTATTAAACAAGAGTATCTTCCGTCATGGGCAGACTCATTTCAGCACCTAGCAGTGAAATTGTCTTTATTAAATCATACCCATTGCATGACAAGTTGCGTAATCATGAGACAATTAATTTTTATATATTTTCTTCTGGGTATATATTTAAAGGAAATAAGAACAGTATCTCAAAGGATTATCTGCACTCCCATGCTCGTTGCAGCATTATTCACAGTAGCCAAGACATGGAAACAACTTCAACCTAAATGTTTACTGACAGATAAAGGATAAGGAAAATGGGACATTATGCTAAGTGAAATAATCCAGACACAGAAAGACAAATACTGTATAATCTCACTTATATGTGGAATCTAAAAAAGTCAAAGGCATAGAAACAGAGATTAGAGTAGTGGTTACCAGGGGGCAAAGAGGGGGTTGGTGAGTAGTGGGAGAAATGGTTAGATGTTGATTAAAGAGTATACACTTTCAGTTATAAGATGAATAAGTTCTGGGGAGGTAAAGTACAGATTGGTGACTACAATTAATATTGTATTGTTTAGTTGAAATTTGATAAGAGAGCAGATTTTAGGTATTCTCAAAACACACACACACACACACACATACATACAAATGGCAATTATAAATGGTGATGGAGGTGTTAATTATGCTGATTGTGGTAGTCACTATACATGTATACATATACCAAATAATCAGGTTGAACATCGAGAATATACAGAATTTTTATTTTCAATTATATCTCAATAAAGCTGAGAGGGGAAAAAAATTACAACAGATTGAATGCAGTCACATTTTTTCTTTTTAAAATGTATTTTTTAATGCTTCATTATGAGATATTCTATTGTATTTTTTCTTACAATCCAAATATGATGACATCACTATTATTTCTTTTACATGTTTAAAAAGAAATAAGTTAGATTACATCTGAGAGTACATAAAAAAGAAATTGCCCAAAACTTTTTATAAGTTCAACAAAAGTTTGACACCAAAACATGTCAATGATATTACAAGAAAGGAAAATTACGGTCAAATCTCCTTTATGAACATAGCATAAAACTTACAAATGAAATATTAGTAAATTGCATTTATATAAAAATATAAGTACATTATGACCAACTGAGGTTCATTCTAGTAATGCAGGGTTGATTTAACATTGAAAAAATCAATCAATCTAATTCACTACTTGAAACAGAGAGAGAGGGAGAGAGAGAGAGAGAGAGAGAGAGAGAGAGAGAGAGAGAGAGAGAGAATTTTCATAAATTTAGACAAAAGCAATACAATTCAACATTTTAGAGTCAACAACTCTTAAATATAGAAACATAAGTGAATTTCCTTAACCTCATAATGTTTAAAAAAAATGGCTAACATCACAAATAATGGTGAATTATTGAAAGCTTCGCCTTGAGATAAGGAGCAAGGCAAGGATGTCCACTATTTTTACTTTACCTTTACTGGAGATCCTAGCCAGAGCAATAGGCAAGAAAAATAAAAACTGGGGATGGAAAGAAAGGACTAAAATTGTTTGCAATGCTGTAATTGTGTATACACATTGTCTAAAATAATCTTTAGATTAAACTATTAGAATTAAGAAGTGAAGTTAGCATGGTCACTTGATAGAAGACAATATACTGAATAATTAGTATTTCTATTAGCAACAAACAATTAGAAAATTAAAATTTTTAAAAACATTATGAGGGCCTTCAAAAGGTTCATGAAAAATAGAATTAAAAGACAAAAATTTTAAATATTAACTTCATTTCTCAACATAAGCTTTATCAACTTCAAGACATTTTTGTAAGCAATGATACCAGTCATATAGTCCATCCCTAAGGAACTGAGGGTCCTGCAAACTTAACTATGTCAATGCAGTCTTTTTTACATTATTAACTTAAAGAAATGGGTGCTCTTTATAGATGTTATTTTAAGATTAGAAAACAAAAAGAAGTCAGAAGTGGACTAATGGGTACAAAACAATGCTATCTACCCTAAGTGAATCACTGTGCAATATAGTCATGTACTGAAACAATGCAATGTACCCCATAAATATGTACAAATAAATGTTAAAATATTTGGGGGAAAAAAAAGTCAGAAGGAAACAAATCAGGACTGTAAGGTGAATGCCCAATGATTTCCCATCAAAATTCTCACAAAATTCCCCTTGTTTGATGAGAGGAATGAGCAGAAGCATTGTTGTGGTGAAGGACTCTCTGGTGAAGGTTTCCTGGGCATTTATCCACTAAAGCTTTGCCTAACTTTCTCCAAATAATCTCATAATAAGCAGATGTAATCATTCCTTGGCCTTTGGAGAGTCAATAAGAAAAATGCCTTGAGAATCCCAAAAAGCTGTTGCCATGACCTTTGCTCCTCCCCTGTCTTCTTTTGCTTTGACTGGACCACTTCCACCTCTTGGTAGCCATGGCTTTAACTGTGCTTTGTCTTCAGGATCATACTGGGATGGCCAGGTTTCACTTCCTGTTACAATTCTTTGAAGAAATGTTTCAGAATCTTGATCCCACATGTTTAAAATTTTTGTTTAAATTTAAATTTAACTTCTGCCTGCCTGCAGCTGATCTGGGCACAAGAGTTTTGGTATCTTTGCTCAATTGTAATTTTTCAGTCAGATTTGTGTAAGCTGTACCAATTGAAATGTCTATGTTGTTGGCTTTTGTTTCTGCTGTTAATTGTTGGTCCTCTTCAGTTAGGACACAACAAGATTAATTCTTCGTTTGCAAAGTGATGTGAATGGTCTGCCTCTGAGGGCTTTATCTTCAACATTGTTTTATCCCTTCTTAAAATGAGTTATATATTTGTAAACTGCTGATTTTGGGGGGGTACTGTCCTCATAAACATTTCATAAAGCATCAATGATTTCACCTTTCTTCCACCCAAGCTTCATGATAAATTTGTCTTATCCGTCTCACTGCCTCAGACTAGATCCTGTTCAGAAATGCTATAACAAGTTAGCAGGAGTTCATTTTGGCACAAAAAATTTTTGAGATACATGCATAGTTTTTGTTTGTTTTTTTTGTAATGTGCACTTTTCATTAACTTTTTGAAGACTCCTCACACTGTTTACAATAGCATTAAACATATTAAATACACCTGTTGAAATATGTTTAAGGTTGCTGCAAAGAAAACTGCTAACTATTATTGAGAGAAATTAAAGAAGACATAAATAATTGGAGGGATATACCATGTTCATGAACTGGAATGCTCAACATTGTAAAGATGTCATTCTTCCCCAGATCTGATTTGCACTGAGGTGCCAAATAGACAAGTAGAACTAAGGAACAGAATATAGAGCACAGATATGACTGAAACATATGTAATTACCAGATTTCAGTTGAGTCACAGAACTCAATATAAAAGGTAAACAATAAAGATAACAAAGGAGAACATCCTTATTATCTTGGGATCTTGGGTAGTCCAAAAAAAACAACAAACACTAACTATGAAAGAGAAAAAACCCAACAAACTGATTTCACTTAAATAACAAACCAATGATCATCAAAAGACACCATTGCAAGATTGAAAATGCAGTCCAGAGAGGTGGAGAAGATATTTGTGTTACACATATGTAACAAAGGACTTGTATTCAGATGAAATAAATATCTCCAAAAATAAGAAAGAAAGAAAAAAGAAAGAAAAGAAAAGAAAAAGAAAACCTAATTTTAAAAATGGGCAAAAGATTTAGGGTGGTGCTCCAGAAAATAGAATATTGAAATAATATTCAATATCCATTTGGAAATGAGGCAATATAATTAGGTATCAAGAAGCAAATTAAAAACACAATGACACACTATTAACACACATTTGCATAGCTAAAATTTAAAAATTAACAATATTGATATAAAACAATATTGAAATAAAACAATTAATAATATTGACTGTTGATCAAAATATGGAATAATCAAACTTCTCATATTTTGCTGACAAGAATATACTGCACTTCTTAGTATAAGCCCAAGAGAAATACATATATATGTACATAAAAAGGCATTTACTAGAATAATATATAACATTTCACAAGTTGAAAACTGGAGATGATTCAATTGTCCATTAATAATATAATGAATAAATAAAGTTCAAAAAGTTTTTGTAAGAATAGAATTAAAAGATAATACAAATCATTCCATGAAGTTTTGGAAGAACCCTCACACAAATTTATACAATGGAGTACCACACAGCAATAACATAAATGAACTAATATATGCAATAGCATGGATAAGTATCAAAAATGTAATATTGAGTGAAAGAATTCAGAAATGGCAAAGCACATACTTTATGATTTCATTTATATAAAATTAAGAAATAGACAAAACAAATCTAAGACTATAAACATGAGACTCTTTGGGGGCAGCTAATGACTTAGAGGGTGCATGAGGGAGCCCTCTAGGTGGTAAGTTCACTTTATAAAATTTCACTTAAGATTTGTGTACTTCACTGCATACATGTCATACTTGACTAAAAGAGTTTAAATCAAAGGCAAAAACAAATAAACCTCCCTTGAAACAACATCACCTATAAGAAAAATTCAAATTGCCTTACGATGACCCTCAAAGACTACACTTGATCAGTCGTGTTAAAGTTATACATAACGTGATGGATATGCCAGTTAGGATCAATTTCAAATGTGAAATGCTTTGGACTCTGATACGCATTTTGGCCATTTCTTTTTTATATAACCCATGAGTGTTTACTAAGTATCCTTTAACTAATTACCTTATATGGAGAATTTATATAATAATGAAATGACTAAAACTTTCATGGGATTATTGTCTTTCTTAGAGATTATGGCCTATAAATGATAATAAGAAAACTATCATCATTTCTTAAAGCAACACCTTCCATCCAGTGTGCTTCATTTTTTCCTAAAAACTTAGCCAGCAAAGAACTGAAATATACCAAAATAATTTCCAGAAATTTGGTCAGGCTACTCATTAAAGACAGTTAAGTCAACAGAGACATTACTGATTTATGTCCCCCTGCCCTTTCCTTAGTCTCCACCATTTTTATGACTTCTATGTACACAAACTATGATCCAGTTCCTTTTATCAGCCAATATGTTTGAAATTTCCTAACAAATACAAACCCCAACAAAGACAAAAACCCAAAGACAATTTCAAAGGGAAATGAAATAATTTTTTAGATATCAGTTCCCCAAATCCTTGTTTTAGTTCCTGGAAATACGGCTACAAGCTTATTTTCATGGTTTGGTTCAATGGTTAGCTCAAGGCCACATAATGATTGAGTTGGTATATACGTATACGTATATACTAAATAGAAGAGCACCAAATGTAGTTTGAAGGAAAGAAGTTTTCAACTTCTAGTTAAAACTAAAGCTTTGGTTTTTCTTATAGTCAGTTACTGCTCTTTTCACAGCTATAATAATTATATTGAACTCATTTAAGCTAACTGTGAGAAATAAGTACCAACCACACAACTTCTGTTAATTGCCACTTTTAGTATTACTTTTCATGGATGGCCAGCAGACTATTTTTAGAGTTTTTAAAAATATATGCACATATTTCAAAACTATATCATGCTGTTTGGGAATACTTGAACTAATTTTTGGTATGTGTAAAATTAACAGAACCAAAACATTTAATATAAGTCCTAAGCAAGAAAGTTGTGCAAAGCACAGTTGCTTCTTTTGCCTCTTATTTTTGGAAAAACAAAGCTTCTGTGAGAACTGCAAACTGGAAATGAGCACATGCTGTTGCTGGGCAAGCTCTCCTCAATGTTTCTCTCAAAGACCTGAAATGTCCTTACTTTTATATTCTTCTCTGCCTCCCTCTGTAAGTTTTGAGCATATGTGCCTCATTGGACTATGCTCAGCACATATATAACCAGAGATAAATGAAGGCAACAAAATTGTTCTTACTTTTATGAATTAAATTATGTTGTAAACATCATCTGAAAACAAGAGTAAACAAAACACTTACAGCACATGTGAATCAACATTTTAGATATATTCCAGAGGTTGAAAACTTCTTTCTTTCAAACTACATTTGGTGCTCTTATATCTTGTATTTTACAAACATTTATAATTGGAGGATTTTAAAGATTCAGAATTTATGGCTTCTCTTTTTACCCCTTTCCTTTTTTTTTTTTTTTTTTTTTTGAAGAGCTGATATCACTCGTCTGGAATTTTTACTTGTCAATCATCTGCTGAAATGAGAGAAAGATTAGCTAATATTTCAGGCTATTTTCGAATTTAGCACTGTCTAAATTCACTAAAGAACTCCATCCTCGATAGTTTAACACTTATCATTTTATTTATTTACATTATTTACTGGCCCTGAGTAGACTATTTAGCTTTATGACCTCTGACTTTAGAAAAGTAGCAATCGTAAAGAATTACCTACTTTTCCATGAATTTGTTGCAACAATCTGCATCCATTTTTAAATCAAGAGTATTTTTATGCCCTCTTAAAGCCTCATTAACCCTGAGGCAATTAACTTATTTCCTAAGAAATACTGAAATCAACAGTAATGCTAATGAAATAGCCACAACACATTTTAATTTTGTTTTAATATTAATGACATTGATATATATGAAGAAATGAGGGAATGGGGAATCAGGGTACGCAATATTCAAAATTGGTCATTTTTTCCTATGATTCCATTTGTATTATTTCTTGTCATACTAAAATTCAAAAAAGAATTTTACAAATCAAATAAGAATTCAGGCAGTGCCCTTGTGATAGATTATTGGCAGGCTAGAAAATGCATTTAAGTTATCTTTAGAAAGGATGATTACAAATTGTATCAAAATTATTCATGCATTAAGGATCTACTGACATATCATCATGTCCTAGTAATTAATAGAAATCATTCTATTTAAAGATAATTCCATTCAGTCCCACATTTTTCTCCAGGAATATGTTTATTAGTGCCCAGCCTGTCTGTCTGACTAGACCAAGCCTCACAGTCTTACTTCCTATACTATCCAGAAGAATGATTTTAATTATAAAAAGTCTGGCATTGAACCGATAGACTGTTTTAAAAATTTTCAACAGAATGAGTGTAGACTGGACTGTTTGGCAAAAATTCAACAGGTGAATTGAAGAATTAAGTGCATGGAGGTAATCATATCCCCTCCAAAAGTGAGGCAGGTAATCACCTAAAATGCATTACTTGCAGAATTCCTGAGGCCAGAATTCTCCTCAAAGGGATATTAAGCAAGCCCTGGTAATGGCCTGAGAGGTGTACATGGCCTGGTGATAAGAAACTTAAGACTGGGCAACATGCAAAAATCCAGGTAAGCAGTCAATTGTTAGGTAATCTGAGAGCAGGTAGCAAGGTTCCTGTACAGGTTCATAATCCTGGAGCAGGTCTTCAGTTCTTGGGCATCAAAGAGCAAGAAATGCAATGCAAAGTGCCATGGCAGAAGGGGACAAGAAATGCATCAGAACTGTGATTCAAGTACTTGTGTATCGTTAAAGAAAAACAGATATTAACGTGGGAGAAAAGCAAGATTTTCTTGATGATATCTCTCTGATTATTGATGAACTAGCACTAATAATAATGGTGATTTATAAATGTTCACATCCAAGCTGAAAAGTAGTTGTACCAAAATTTTTTCAGATAAGAAAACTGAAGTTTAGGAAGGTTGAGTTAATTAGAGATTCATATCTTTCCTTTAGAGTGACTGATTTCAGAATCTGTGATGGTGATGTGACTACATGTAGATATCAAGTGACTTCAGCTGGGTAAGAGGAGTGCCATTGTGGCTGGGAACCACTAAATGAGCTCATACTCAGGAAAACAATTTGTATTGTCTGAAGTAACTACCACAAAAAAATCAAACATTTTCGTATAAGGATCCAAACTAATGTACAAGAATGTCTATACTGCTGAACTGAAGGTCCTAATGGTTAAGACTTGAATTAACAAGAATGTGTGCAAACGAAATCATATCCTTATTCATTATATATTGTTATAATATCTACATAGTTTAAGTTGCTAGTTCAGTAAAAATGAACAAAATTAGCTCAAATTTCATTTTTAATATCTCTACTACCTTCATAGTTCTAACAGCTCAAGGATATGTTTGCTGTCTCTTGAAAACTCTGTATGGAAAAAAATGGTTTTCTGATGACACCTGATATTTTATTTTTCAGGGGTCAGCCAAAGAAGACTGATGATAAGCAATACCTTAACTATCCTAAAGCTCAGACTGAATACAAATAGATCCGTCAAAACTAAATCGGTAACTGACATTTGTACAAAACATGCAATTAATCCAAAGGTTTATAGCCTCTCAAGATAAATACCTGTCAGGAAGCCATTCTTTACAGAAAGAGTGTTTCATCTGAAAGACACAGAAGAATTTCTAGCTGTTCTATAAAAGCCAATACAGTGGCAATGACTGGTTTCCAAGAAATGTGTCCAATTTTATGTGATTTTTATGTAAATTATAAATTCGATACATTGATTTTATTAGGCAAAAATGCTGTCAGATAAATGACAATAATAAACATAATCTCTATGCTTAACAGCAATGTCAGCATTTCTTCCTGTAGTGTCTTGATATTTGTTTCGAAAAATAATTTCAGTTATTTATATAAAATAAGCATGTTGGATCATATTGAGTATACATTTCTTGTAAAATACAATAATGACATTCTACTTCCACAAAGGTTTTCTTCCCATTACTTTCATAAAACCTTACGGAGGATTGCGTTTTGATTTACCCATAAGAGTTCCCTCTTACAGTCCATAGGTATAGAGTTGTAAAGTAAATAAATCCACTTTATATGAGAGGGAGAAATTCAAGGTAGTGATGGGGATTGAAAATGTGGTTCTGGAGATATAAAATATGTTCAAATCTCTACTATGCCACTTACTAACCAAATGACCTTGGGCAACCTATGAAAGACATTTAGCCTCGATTACCTCATTGGAAAATAGAGATAATAATAGTACATATGTTATCAGGTTGCTGTAATAAAATATAAAGTTCCAATAGAGGACCTAGCTCAGTAATTACCCAGTTCCCATCCAGTGCTCAATCTGTCAAAATCTGTCTTCTGTACCTACTACACTACACTACACAAATGCATAGTTACCTATCTAGATTGTTCTTGCCCAGGTCAAGAGCCAATATACGTCATGGGTAGGATTCCATGCTTTCAAAAGTTGTGGGTATTCATTTGATTATAATAAATCAATGACCTGATTACTTGTAAATATATAATTGTTGATTAGCAGATAGCAGTAGCTCTTAAGTGATTTGACATTGCTGATTCTGTGGTCTAAGAAAAGACTCTTTACATAGGAAGTGTAAATTTCATTTTGATTATATAACTTCTCTATGACTTAAAATCTCCCATATTGTCTGTAAGACAAAGACCAAATCCTATTTTCAGTGTTTATGTTTGGTCACAGCCTGTCTTCGTTTTCATTTCTAATCAGATCTACGACAGTACTCCCACCTGTTGGATGATTCAGAGAAAGCCCATCATGGCATTTAAGAATAGGGTCTGGGGATCAGCCTGGTACAGGTCTCCTCTTCCTGTCTAGGTGG
>NW_007728735.1:94278-95362 GCF_000696425.1 Galeopterus variegatus | reverse complement strand
TTTGGTCACAGCCTGTCTTCGTTTTCATTTCTAATCAGATCTACGACAGTACTCCCACCTGTCGGATGATTCAGAGAGAGCCCATCATGGCATTTAAGAATAGGGTCTGGGGATCAGCCTGGTACAGGTCTCCTCTTCCTGTCTAGGTGCGAGACCTAGGGCGAGTTATTTAGCCTTTTGGAAACTCGAATATCTTATAATTCATATTTCACTGAGCTGATGTTAAAATCAGAAGAAATAATGTTTGTAAACTGCTTAGCACAGTGCAGACATATCGTAAGCACACATAAGCCGTTTCTGCTTTAAGTTTGCACTTCTGCCAGGCCTGTTCATTACCTTAGGCTGCCATGCTCACTGCCACCACTACTTGTTCCCCTCACCCACCCCAGGAAGTCACTTCTGCACAAGTCATCAACTCTCTGTCCTTAATATCTCTGGCATCTGGCTTGTAAAGTAGTATACAGTCTACCAAGGTTATTCAAATATTTTACCTAAACTTTTTGTTTCAGAAGCTACTTTGCTGTTTCCGTAAGTGTAGAAATAAATAGGCTTTTAAATTTATTTTACAGCAGCTCATTTCTTGGAAAGCTGGCTTAAAATTATGCTCATAGTAGGCAATCAATAAATCAATGCTNTCATTTCTTGGAAAGCTGGCTTAAAATTATGCTCATAGTAGGCAATCAATAAATCAATGCTGAGTAAAGTGAAAGAAGAAAGAAGGGAAGAAAGGAGAAAAGGGAGGGAAAGATGAAGGAAGGGATGAAGGACGAAGGGAAGGAAAGAAGGGAAGGATGGAATGGAGGGAGGACGGCACAGAGAGAAGAAGAAAGAAAAAGAAAGGAGGGAAGGAATTAATTATGATACATGGTCTTTCCTGATTCGTGATATATGTCATTATTTATGTCTGAAAAGATACACTGTTTTCCCCAATGATTTCTCCTGTATATCTTCAGGAAATTTGATTTTACCCTATAATCAAACTGTAATGCAATTTGAATCCAATAGACCCTTTTAGGTTTGTTTTCGTTTATATGCTACACATTAATAGAATATAACTAATTTTTTCATCTTACTGTAGCTTGAT
>NW_007728735.1:91999-92905 GCF_000696425.1 Galeopterus variegatus | reverse complement strand
GAGGACTGACTATTCTTGGATTAGACAAATCTTTTTGTAAATGGACACATTATTTTAAGAACAGAACTTGAAAACTCAAGAGTGTTTCCTTGTGAATACTTTTTCCATTAAGAAATATAGTTGCACATCACAATGTGTTACCTTATATTAACTCTTGTTTGTTAATCAAGCAACTCCCATAGATTTAAAGACAGTGGGTTGAATTGGCACCAGAAAGCGTGAGGCCACACACTCAAGATCTATTTAATGATGCTGCCATTTCAGGGAATATATGACATTCTATAAATATGAATGATAATGTAAGTGATGAACCTATAGGAATAACCAACATATTATTTTGTAATAGGTAAAATATATAAATGCTTTAAATACAGGAATACTTTGGTATAAAATAGAGGCATGTTTATAAAAGTTAGGCACAAATTGATGACCTCTAAGTAGAATATACTAGGTTCAATAGGCAATGTCAGCATTTGATCAAATGTAACCACTGAGCTACTTCTCCTTAGATTCCTTTTATCACTGATTTTTATCTGGAATGCCTTCCCCTTGAACTTGCACTATTCAAATTCTGCCCATTATTCAAGTTCCTCTTCCCCAAGAGCATTTTTGAGCATGTGCATAAAATATAATAAAGCCTCTGGAGTATTCTTGTTTATTTAGTGTTTTTTCAAGGCAGTTTCAATAGATTAAAATGTGCATCACTTTAGATTGAAGCACTATTCACCCCACCCCCACCCGTGAAAAGTTGGTGAAATAAACTTCTCTATTTCAAAGTTTTAATTCTTTTTCCTAATTAAGGAATTTCTATCCTGTTTAGAGTCTAAAGAATGCTCAGAGCTAATGGGCCTTTTTGTTTAAAATGTTAGATTTAATTTCCTGTGAATAAAAGTTTACAAAACGTAC